>NC_058081.1:104628231-104928320 GCF_014858855.1 Bufo gargarizans | reverse complement strand
GGGAAAAGATTCCTATTTGGAAACTCTTCCTTTGCAAATAAAAAACAACCACAACAATGACGCCAGGTTAAAAGTGGGAGGAAGGCTAAAATTCTTCCAGACAGCCTGGGAAAGGATTGCAGGGCCTTGGCGATTATTCGGTCAGGTCTGAAACCATAATTCCCTTCCTTGCCTCTGCAAAGATTCATTACTACAAAAAGGATTTGTGTAAAAGGCGTTTTTTTTTTTTTTAAATTCTGTTTATTTGAAGCAGATTCATCAAAAAGAAACAAGGCACGGGTCATGTACCCACATATCAATCATTACACACACTTTCCCCGCATGGGTTCCAGAGAAAACCAGGGGGCACAAACAGTTACATGAGGAACATGAGTATAATATACATGAATCTGACTGCATTTTCCAATTTTTCTGAAAGAAGTAAAAGCAAATAAAAACCAGAAAGAAATAAAGGAAAGAGGGGGGAGGGACAGAAATAGGGGGGAGGAGGGGGGGGGGGGGGGGGAGGCAGGACTATACTGCCAGGGGTCCCAGGGTATTACCCAGAGAAGCTTTAAGATACCACGAGGTATACTGAAAGGGCTTCACCAATTCCCTAGTCTCTGGCGGACTAAAGTGCGCGGCAATAAAAGTACGCCATTTATTAAAGAATTTGGAAGCTGAACCTTCTTTGTGCCTAGACGCTTCAATCCTTTCAAATCCCAAAAGAACTTTCAATTCAGAGACCACATCAGGAATGTCTGGCATGGCATCTGTAAGCCATCTTTGGAGCAAGACTCTTTTGGCTACTAATAAGACTGAGTGCAACAAAATCGGGATCCGAGTCTGGTTCACCGGGCGGATATAATGAAAGACCAGGGCCTGGGGTTCCATAGACAATTCCACCGACCAGTTCTTCTTAATATAATCTATCACAGCGGCCCAGAATTTGACTACCTCAGGACACGTCCAAATGCCATGCCAGAAATCCGTAGCCGCCAACTTACAATTGGGACAATGTGTGATACGATCCGGAAACTGGGGAGAGGCCGGAAAGTTAAAACCATAGATTGCCCGGTGCATCATCCTGAAAAAGGTTTCACGCCAAGTCTCACCTACCACGCACTGGCGTACCTTACTCCAACCTTCCAGGATCTTAACCCCAATCTCATCATCCATGGTGATGTGTTCCCATTTCTTAAAAAGTGTGGAAGCCTTGACCTTCGTGAAATTTCCTGAGAAGGCCCTATACAGCCTAGAGAGTGAAACCGTTTGGGGGGAGAAACCGAGGACTTCATCGAAGGAATTTTTGGACGCTTCCCTCGACAAATCACGCAATCTATGTGAACAGAAACCCACAATCTGCATTATTTGCAGGAAATGGGAATCCGGCAGAGCGTATTTTTCCTTCAATTCTTTTGGAGTCAGCCAGCGTTTGTCTCCCAGATGCATCAGATGTTCCGCCCTAGCCAAACCCCTAGATATCCACAGCTCAGGAGGTCTCAAACTAGTTCCGGAAGGGAACTCCGGATGACCCCATAACGGCATCCATTTGGAGATTGCATGAGGCAAGTTAAAAGTCTTCCTAACCGCCTTCCAGGTTGCTATCGTATCTCTCAATAAAAGCGAAGATTTAATATCCCCAGGCAATGCAGACAGATTAGAGTGAAGGCACGACACCAAGTTCCATGGGGCAACCAGGTTTTGTTCCACCTCCCTATTAGAGAAAAGATCCGTGTCGTGTACCCAGTCGGACACGTGACGCATGAGACATGCTAGATTGTATCCCCGTATATTCGGGAATTTTACTCCTCCCTCTGGTTTCCATAGCATAAGCTTCGAAAGAGAGATACGAGGGCGCCTGCCAGACCACAAGAACTTGGTAAAAGCCTTATTTAGTGCATTGACATCTGTATGTTTCAGTAGGATCGGAAGCGTCTGGAGAGGGTAGAGCAGCTTAGAAAAACTCATCATCTTGATGAGCTGGCACCTCCCCAGCAGAGATAAGGGGAGTGAATGCCATCTCTCTAGTTCAGAAATTATTTTCGTTATGAGGGGAGGATAATTTAGCAAATACAGTGACCCCGGGAGCTTACCAATTTTGACCCCCAAGTACGTAACCTGTTTCTTAACAACAGATAAAGAGAGACCAGCATCCCGCCAAAGCTGCGGTGGGTTAGCGGCGTGTAGCTCAAGAATCTCACTTTTAGACGAGTTAATTTTATACCCCGAAAAGGACCCAAAAGAACTCAGGAACTCCATTAAGGGGCCCAAGTGACGCTGGGGGGTATCCATGAAAATTAAAAGATCATCAGCATACAAGGTTAGTTTGACCTCCTTCTTGCCTATGGTAATGCCCTTGTATAAGTCAGAATCCTCTAGAAATCTGGCTAAAGGCTCGATGGCTAGGTCAAAAAGAAGGGGGGAAAGCGGACAACCCTGTCTAGTCCCTCTCTGAAGGGGGAAAACCCGAGACAAAAAACCTCCCGTGTGAATGCGCGCAGCCGGACTAGAATAAAGACCTCCCAAAAAAGTACGGACATCCCCAACAATCTGGAATTTGTCTAGCACCGCCCCCAACCAGTCCCAACGCACTGAGTCAAAAGCCTTTTCGGCATCTAAAGCCAACAGAATAGGGGCCCAGGCTGGCTGAGGGCGGCGCCTGACCCAGTCCAATGTAGCCAGTACCTTCCTAATATTCGCCACCCCCGACCTCCCTTTAATGAAACCTACTTGGGAAGGACCCACCAGGGTAGGCATTAAGAGACTCAATCTGTCAGCCAATATTTTAGTCAATATCTTGAGATCCTGGTTAATGAGTGATATCGGGCGATACGAGCCTGGATCTTGCGGGTCCTTATTAGGTTTAAGTATCAGTTTAATGTGAGCGACATTAACATGAGCTGGAAAACTACCCGTGTGCAAAAGATGGTTGAAATACTCCGTCATCGTGGGGGTAAGGTTATCCTGTAAGACTTTATAAAATTCTCCTGAGAATCCGTCAGGGCCTGGCACCTTACCATTATGCAAGGAGCGTATTGTATGTAGCACCTCCTCAGCCGTTATTTCCGCATTCAAAGATCCCTGTTGTTCCTCCGTCAGGGAAGGCAATTTAACGCCTGACAGAAACCGCCTACCCTTTTCCGGGTCCACTGGAGTGTCACTGTAGAGACGCTCATAATATTTTCCCAGAAGATCATTTATCAACTTAGGATTTGTTTGGGTCACTCCCCCCTCCTCTTTCAGAGCCGTAATGACTGTAGGAGCCCTTCTGCCCCGCGCTAAGTTAGCCAACATTTTGCCTGACTTATTCCCAAATCTGAACAGATCTGTCTGGAACTCCGACCTGTACATCGCCTCCCTTTTATCCACCCAAACTTCAAAGTTGTTTCTAGCTGCAATCCAGGCCTCCTTATTTCTAGTGGTGGCCACCCGAAGGAACTGAGTGTACGCCTGTCTAAGAGCCGAGCTAGCCTCCTGGTATTGTTTAGCTACTACCTTGCGCAGATTGCTGACATAACTGAGAATTCGACCCCTCAGTACCGCTTTAGCAGTCTCCCAGTGGGTCGAAACATCTGATGCATCCCGGGGATTGTCACCCTGAAACTCCCACCACCAACCTTGCAGTGTATCTTTAAAGTTGTCGTCTCCGGCCAGAAAAGAAGGAAAGCGCCATAGAAAATCAGTTCCTCTAGGGTAGGTATCCTGCAGGGAAATGGAAATAGGTGAGTGATCGGAAATCAGTAAGTCATGAATTTCGGCGGAGACCACCCTAGATGCCATGTGCAAAGGAAGGAAAAGATAATCAATACGGGACCATACATTATGTGCATGTGAGAAATGCGTATACTCCCTGTCATCAGGGTGTAAAGAGCGCCAGGTATCATACAATCCTGTAGAGGTTAATAAGGGAGGTAGAACCTTGTCAGAGAGCCTTTGCGAACTGACCATCCCCACATCCCTCTTCCGGTCTTCCAGAACAGAGGCAACTGAGTTAAAATCGCCACCCACAATTCTGTTGTGAGTTCCATCCAAATGCAGTCTGTTCTCCAGAAGAGCGTAAAAGGGGGCATTATTATCATTCGGGGCATACACATTATGGATGCTATAAGAAATTCCTCCAATCTCTACTAATAACCTATGCCACCTGCCCTCACTGTCATGGGATTCCGATAATATTTTCCCTGAAAAATTCCTATGTAGCAATGTGAGTACTCCAGCTTTGCGCTCCCTGGCCGAGGATCCGCACACAGAACCTACCCAGAATTTTTTCATTCGGAAGAAATCTTTCTCCTCCAAATGAGTCTCCTGCAGGAGAACTATATCAGGTTGGAAACGCTTCAGGTGGCGCAAAATCTTAGACCGCTTCTGCGGGGAGCGTAAACCCTTGACATTCCAGGATATAATTTTCATTGTAGCCCTGGTATGTACGGATCCCTGAGCAGAGAAAGCCAAGGGAGAGGGGAGGAAGAAGGGAGAGAGGAGGGAGGGAAGGAGATCAAATAACACAAAACAGAAACCAAAACACGTGCAACCAAATAGCCCTGCCTAGATGAGTGGCAGCAGAAGCCAACCCGCCAGGCCGGATATGGCTACTATGATGGCAGCCGTGACTAGATCTAGTTATAGACTTTCCTTTTTTCCGCCATGGCAGAGCTCTCACATACCTGGCCTAAAACAATAACAATTTGTGCGACTGAACAGTAAAGGCCTTAGCGTGGGGCACAGAGCTAAATAACAAAACAACCTTACTCTCGAACAAAGTCAGCAACACTGACAAAAACTGCCCCTCAGGATTGAGTCCCAACCACATTTTGAATTGAGGAATATCAACGTCCTCTTCTGGAGGGCCTTTCTAGGCCACTGCGCAAACGGTCATTCCCTCGTCGAGCAGCTGGATCCAATGAGTCCTTCAAAGTAGACCGCTGGGGAGAGAGGGGCACATCATGCGGTTCCGCATCCACAATCTCGTCCAAGGCCTCCTTTGCCTCAGTGGGGGATCTAAAGGTAATGGTCCCCCCATTTGCTCTGTGAATCTTCAAAACCGCCGGAAAAAGAAGCTGAAATCTGATGTCTCTGTGGTATAACTCAGTGCAGACTGGGCTGAAAGCCTTGCGTTTCTTCGCCACCTCAGCCGAGAAATCCTCAAACAATAAGATTTTGTGGCCTCTGATTGTTATCTGATGCCGTCTTTTACGGAAACTACGGAGTAATGCCACCTTATCATTGAAGTCCAGCAATTTGAAAATAACCTGACGAGGCCTCGCATCCCCACCACGTGGAGACTCAGAGTTTGAGTCCCTAGAAGCTCCTCTATCTGGGCCAATCCTGTGGGCCCTCTCCACTCGACAGAAAAACTTCAGGCCCAGGGCCTCAGGCAGTTCTCTCTCACATATATCCAAAAGGTCCAGTTGTTTAATGGATTCAGGCAGACCAACCACCCTCAGGTTATTGCGGCGTGACCTGTTTTCAAGATCATCAACTTTAAACCGTAGGTATTCCAGGTCATGCTGCTGTGATTTCAAAACAGCTTCAGTGTTCCCTGCTTGCTGCTGCAAGGAGCGTAACTCTTTTTCAAGGGCCCCCACTTGCATGCTGGTCTGGTTTACCTCCTCCCTTAGGGAGTTAAATGAGGCCAGTATTGTTGTTTCCAGCGTTTTCTGGATGTCCGGCATTATGCGTAACGCCACCTCGATGGCTAGCTGCTTGTAATCCAGCGTGGCCGAGCCACCTAAAGGGGACCCCTCTCCCTGGGTGCTCTGAGAGCCCTCCTCCCGAAATAGCAGTGGCTGAGTGTCCGCCATTTTTGCCGCGCTCTGTGAGACTGCTAGCTGCGCACCTGTGATCTTCTGCCCGCTCCGGAGGAGGTATCTTTCCATCAGCTCCTCAAGGCAGGTAAGTGGTGTCAGTCGGACGTTCCTCAGGATCGGTAAGCAGATCCCTGCGCTGCAAAATGACACGGGTATTCGGCGATATGCAGGAGCTCTGAGCGCTGCGTCCTCACATGGCGGCGCCGGAACCGGAAGTCTAAAAGGCGGTTTTGCCATAATAAAGGATGTTTTAGACCTTATCAAGAAAGATGTCTTGATTCCTGTCCCTCCAGAGGAGCAATCCGAAGGTTATTTCTCCCATCTTTTTCTAGTTCCAAAACCAGATGGTACACAAAGGCTATCATCAATCGAAGGGATTTGAACAAATTTCTGGTTTTCAAAAAGTTCAAAATGGAAACAATGAGGAATACGATCCAGCTTCTTTCCTCATTGTTTCATGGCCGTAATAGATTTAAAAGATGCCTATTTTCATATTCCTTTGCACCAGAAATTTCAAAAATACCTAAGAGTGGCGATTCCGATGGAGGGTCAGATCCAGCAATATCAGTTTTCAGGCATTACCCTTTGGCCTGTCAATGGCCCCAAAGATATTCACAAAGGTGGTGGCAGAGATGGTTTTGTTCATAAGAATCAAAAACGTTTTGATAGTTCCATATCTGGACGATTTTTTGATCATAGTGAATTCCCGATTGAGTTGCGAGAACAGCGTTTAGTTTGTTGTACAAACCTTTCAAGAACTGGGTGGATAATAAACTACAAAAAATCCAGATTAAAACCGGTAAAAAAAAAAAAAACGTTCATAGGCCTAGTTTTGAATTTAGAGACTCAGAGTATGTCTCCCAGAAGAAAAAATTTAAAAAATCTAGAATCAAATCAAATCCTGTTCTTCCACCTCTCTGACTCTTCGAAAGGCGATGTCTGTCCTGGTGTCTCTAGTTTCCTGCATCCCGGCGGTAGAGTGGGCTCAGCTTCATTCCCGTCAGTTACAGTCAGATACTAACAGCATTCAAGAAGCACAGGGGGACATTGGATGTCAGAATAAAAATTTCGAACACTACATGGAAGAGTCTATCATGGTGGCTGGACAAGGACAATCTAGTTCAGGGAGTCCCATGGTCCTATCCAGATACTATTGTCCTGACCATGGATGCAAGCCTTTGGGGGTGGGGAGCCCATATTCGAGAGTACAATTTTCAGGGTCAGTGGTCCCCAAGTCAAAGACTGTTCTCTTCCAATTGGAAAGAATTAGTGGCAGTAAGACTGGCCGTGAAAGCTTCTCAGTCCCTATTAGGCCTTATGCACACAACAGTATTTTTTTGCGGTCCGCAAAAAGGGGTTCCGTTGTTCCGTGATCAGTGTCGGTTTTTGTTTCCGTGTCTTCCTTTATTTTTGATGGATCTCCAGACATGAAGGAAAGTAAAAAAAAATCTAAGTCAAGTTTGCCATGCAAATGATAGGAAAAAAGCAGACACGGATGACAATCTTGTGTGCCTCCGTGTTTTTTTCACGGACCAATTGATTTAAATTGGTCTGCGAACCGTTGGCCGTGAAAAAAATAGGACAGGTCCTATTTTTTTCATGGACTGGAAATGCGGATCATGGACGCGGATGACAAACTGTGCATTAGCAGAGTTTTCCACGGACCCATTGAAAGTCAATGGGTCCGCAGAAAATCACGGAAAATGGGACAACTGACACGGGACACAACAACGGTCGTGTGCATGAGGCCTTAGGCACAGGACACGTGAGAATTCTGACAATCAGGCTACCGTGGCATATGTGAACCACCAAGGGGGGATAAGGTCGATAGCCCTAGGGTGGGAAGTAAGGAGATTACTGGGGACATTAGAGAAACAGGTCAGCTACGTATCAGCTCTCCACATAAAGGGGAAAGAATGTTCAGGTGGACTTTCTCAGCAGGTATCCCTTGAAACTGATGGGTCCCTGAACTCTTCAATATTTTCCATGATCACAGAGTCTTGGGGCATGCCGGTTATAGATCTTTTCAGTTCAAGCCAGAACAGGAAAGTGGAACTTTTTTGCTCACTAAATCCGAGGGAATCCCCCTATGGGGTGGATGCCTTCCTCCTGAAGTGGAACTTCCCACTAGCCTATGCCTTTCCCCCCTTCCAAATGATCCCTGCAGTCTTGAAAAAGATCAGGAAGGACAAGGCAAGGGTTATCCTAATTGCCCCCTTCTGGCCCAAAAGGGCATGGTTTACTCTGCTCTTACTCTACCAGACCTCCCGAATCTGCTGTCCCAGGGTCCGGTTTTTCATCCAGCAGTCAGTGGTCTCCATCTGACTGCTTGGAATATGAGCGGAACTTATTAATTAAGAAGGGTTTCTCTCAGGAGCTCATTGCAACCTTACTTAAAAGTAGAAAACCTGTAACTATTTCTATCTACGCTAGAACCTGGAAGAAATTTATAGAATTTAGTCATCTAAACCCAAAACATTTACCCTTGTCTGTCCCTATTTCTCAGGTTCTGGAATTTTTACAGAAAGGTCTTTCTTTAGGTCTTGCAAAGAGTACTCTTCAAGTACATGTCTCTGCCCTGTCAGTACTATTCGAGCAAAACTTTGCTTCGAATCCATGGATCATTAGATTCTTTAAAGCTGTGGGATCTTGATCCCCGTGGGATCTTAATCTTGTGCTAAATTCCTTAACCAGAGCACCCTTTGAACCCATTGATTCTTCTAGCATAAAACTTCTTACTTACAAGCTAGTTTTATTGGTAGCCCTCACCACTGCTAGAAGAATAAGCGAGTTGCAGGCCATTTCCATTAATCCCCCCCCCCTTCACTAGGATTCGGGATGATGGTTATAATTTTACCTGACCCGGACTTTTTACCCAAAGTGGCATCTAAATTCCACTCCGTTACTGTCGAGCTCTATGGTCTCCTTGTACTTTCTCAAGGCACTGTCCACAACAGGCCATCCTGGTTCAGCACATACATGGTAACCATATCTGGCAGGGGTGGGCCAGCCCAACCCCCACCTCCACCTCTTCGGTCTAGTGCTACTTCTGGGGAACCCAGTATATGGCTGATCTGTTCTGATCTGGTGGGTGGTCCACATACAACCACGCTCCCTACACAATGGCAAGGTGGTTGTTGGCTTTTGTGCTAGGGTTGCTCTTGCCATCCCTATAAAATACTACTGTCTGTGCACTATGCGTTACCCCATATTATAAAGGAGTACTCGTGTTGTTTTCTATTACAGGGTGGACCATTCCTGGTGGAATACAGTGATCTCCACTGGATCTTCTCCTTGTTGGGGTACGTAGCTTGGTGAGCACCGGCCGCTGCAGCAGTGTTCGGTCATCACTGGATGTCCTCCGCCACACGGAATCCTTCTGGGGTCAGCGACATTATCCTCGCTAGACGTCCTTCCCGATGAGTCAGGGACAGAACCACTGAGCGCCACACACCTGCCTGGTAGGTGAATTTTCTGCTGATTGCTCTGGCATCAGACAGGGTTCCGTAGTTCCTCCTTGGTCCGGTTGTTCCCTTATATTCTCTGCTTAGTTGTACTATATGACAGAGGGCAGTCCCCTTGGACCTTGCTATTGTCTGCGCCCGTCAGGTACTTTCTCCCCCTGGGAGTCTTCTGTTTGTCGGTCGCAGCTGGTTTCTACATTTTGTGTAGTCACACCCCGTTTCTTTTATGGCGACTTCCCCATTCCTTATGCATATGGGTGTCTGTCGATTTAGTGGTACAACCCAAGCCGCTGTACTTGCCCTTTCCGGGACAATGTATGCAGATTGCTAACCACTATTCTTGGAATGGCTATTTGTTCCTGGCCAATTCCTTCCCCTATGGTGGTTCTTTTCACTTTTTATTGGATATTCTGGCTTTTGTTGTCCTCTGGTGGTTCAGTTCCTGGTTCCTTGTGAGCCCATACCGGGTACTCCTTTCTGGAGTCCCTGTCCCCATTCATTTGACCACACAGATTCTGTATGATGATCGTTGTTTGGGGGGCCTGGGTTGATTGTTCCCCTTGTGGGTTCCAGTAGCCTTGTGGACCCCTTGGGATTCGTGTCTATCTTCCCATCCTCCCACGTCAAGTACCTGGTATTGAGTATTTTAATGCTACGGTTTGCATTTCCACCTTATGGTCTCTATCGGGAGGGACTTCCTCCTGTTTGTAGAACCTTCCTCCTTAGATTGTTGGGAGTACTCTCCTTCTCCTCCCATGTCCCTCAGTCCAGTGTGTCCCTTTTTCCCTGATACATCATTTGGCCAGAGTTTCTCTAGTCTTGCGCTTCTCACCGTCCCAGGGACTCCTAAACCGTAAGTTAAGATCTACCTGTCACGCCAGGATCGGTTCCCACGGTGTCCGGTACAGCACGGGTCCTCACTTTACGGTCTTTTTGCCCTGTTATACGTACGGCTAGGTTGCATCAGACAGTCTGTTTGTGCAATAATTTCGTGCACTATTCAGCCTTTTTATTGTATTGGTTTTAAGGGGTATAATTTCGCCTAAATCTGTTCCGTGTTTTCGGCGAAATGAGCAATCCTTTCGGTTATTTCCGCTTTTCCGTGATATGCTGTCGCACGCTTGCCCGTTCCATACGGGTTACACTGTTCGTTTCATTTCTATGTTTCCCTTGCCATAGGGTTTCGGTTATTGTTTGTTCATTTATTCGCATAAATCCTTTCGTGGATTACATACTCATTTCATGCCTATACCATTCGGTTAAACAAGTTAGATGCATACTGGATATAGACTAAATCTATTTTCCTGTTTAAAGGTATCAAGGTTGTATTTTGTTTCAAAAGTTCACTATCTGTATTAATTTTTTGACTCCCGCATACATTCCAGTCACGTGTTTTTCAGCCTACGATTACAGGCCTCATTTCTGGGTTCAAACTACGACATATACATGAGGATATGGTTTCCTTTCCCAAACGGGGAACTCTCTGGTTTAATCACATGCACTGATCCAACCAATCATACGTCCTGGCATCACATACAATCATATACACTTTACATCTTCACTTTGGAGTATTGTGTTACCCTTCCCCCTTATTGTTATTGAAAGGGATTTTTCATAATCTTACTTTTGATACATCACAGATTAGACATATATTATACAAGCCTCATCTCTTGTGGAAATGCAGTACCTTGCATTAACATATCTTACACCCTCTGCCAGTCCTGGACACAATAGCAGCCTTCCTGACCAAAAGGCTATTTAACATCTCACCTCACATACATTGACAGGAACCTGTGATTTCCTATTTAACTTGTTAGCATGGAGAGAGAAACCTGTTCAATGTAAAATAACCCTTTCATGTATTGTATATAGCAGATGTCAGCATTGTTTAGCAAAGTTTCAACTGTATATTGACAAACACATGCTTCCCAGGGCCTGCTGAGTTCTAGGAGGATTGGTGCAATTGGATCTGGAAGGACACAATGTTCCCACCCCCAAGAAACACTATAACTATGTGCTGGAAAATAAAGATTTCAGATATTGACAACCTATGTTGAGTCAGGGCTGTCTTATCTCTCTGATCAGAAGCAAATGGGATATTCGTTGCACAGGGAAATATTCATGGGTTTGGAGGTCTGAAGCCTCATCATATAACTATCATAAACCTGCCTAGAAAAATAGCTAACAGTTTGGTGTCAGAAGGTGGGATCCGCCAAAGCAGTATCGGGTAAGTGATTCTATATTTAAGATATATATTATTACTGCCCTATACTGTAAGAGTGGATTAATTGAACCCGGTAAGCGCTTCTGATAAGCGTCTCCCAGGAATCTGATATTCCTAAAGAAATAGAGGGATCTGAAATCCCAGAGGAATCTGATATTCCTAAAGTAATTGTAATGCAAGGCACCAACAAACAGACCAGTGATGAAAGCAAAAAGGTGTTTATTCACCAGAAACATAAACGTCCAGGACACTTGCTGGTAACAAGGAATAATAACAAAAAACCAGGCAAGGAGATTCCAGGAATAGTCCCAACCAGTGCTGAATGATGCTGTGCACTTGGCAGTCGAGTCACTCCAGATCTTGGGTCCGCTGTAAAGGACAAAGTTCCTGGCAGTCTTCAGTCACTAGGAGTTGTGACCTATACCTGGTTGAGGGAAAATAACAGTGGGCACTGATCACCCTGAGAGACCTCCTTTTAAATGCCTGCTGACCAATCCCAGGGTGCCAAGTGTCCACTACCATAGGTGAACAAATTGCCCTGCACCTGAGTACAAGGCCTAAGGCAATCACAAGTTGATTAACCCATGGCTGGCTCCCTAATCCACTTTGCTCTTGTGAGTCAGTATACTATGCGCCACTGGTCGACGAAGTGCATAAGAAGCGCGTACTCGCGACCGTGTATCCCTTTGCGAACCTGCCCTCGTGCGTACGCACGGACGCATGATTGACTCAGCGCGAGTATGCGAGCGCGCGGACCCAGATGCGGAAACGGAAGTCGCAGGAGACACCGGAGACAACCCTGGCCGCGGCGTCTTGTCACTCGCCTGGCCACTCTGTCCCCGGGACTCCGACGGTCCTCCCCTCCGATGTCCACTGAACGCATCTCCGCACTGGCTCGCAAAGGGGTCAGCGCTGGTGCATCAGAGACATGCATAACCTGTCCCGCAACTCCACGAGGACCCCTCTTGGTTCCCCTGGAGTGCAAAGCAGGTGAGGATCTTACATTACCCCCCCCCCCCCCTCGAGGAGGCGGCTCTGAAGACTCCAAGCAAGCTTTCCCCGGATTATCCCGGTGAAAGGCTGCCACCAACTCATCCGCATGCACCTGGCGAGCAGGTATCCAACATCTCTCCTCTGGACCAAAACCCTTCCAGTCCACCAAGTATTGAAGAGACCTTTGGACAAAACGAGAGTCCAAAATTCTGTTCACTTCGAACTCCGGTACCCCTTGGACCTCCAGCGGGGATGGGGTCTGAATGAAGGGAGCGGAGTCGGCTGCCGATTTGAGAAGTGAAACATGAAAGGTGTTCACTCCTCGGATCGACGGTGGAAGAGCAACCTTGTACGTAACTCGGTTGATCTTTTGTGTCACCGGGTATGGGCCAATGAATCGAGGACCCAACTTGGAAGATGGCTGACGCAGCGGAATGTTCCGGGTGGAGACCCACACCTGATCTCCCACCTTAAACTTTTGCTCTACGGTGCGATGACGATCAGCAAATTTCTTCTGTTGCGCCACCGCACTGCGGAGATTCCGCTGGGCCGACGACCAAATGGAACGTCTATCCTTGAACCACTGATCCACCACGGTGAGTCAGTGGAGGGTCCGGCCAAAGAAGAGAGTCTTGGATCCCTGCCCCCCACACACCTGAACGGAGACATCTTAGTGGAAGCATGCTCAGAGTTATTATAAGCCACCTCCGCAAAGGGTAGATACGCTGTCCATTCATCCTGGCAGTCTGACACGAAGCACCGGAGATATTGCTCCAGGGTCTGGTTAGTCCTTTCCGTCTGACCGTTGGTCTCTGGGTGAAAACCAGAAGAAAAAGACAAATTAATACCCAATCGGGAGCAGAAAGAACGCCAGAAGCGGGAGATGAATTGCACTCCTCTGTCTGAAACAATGTCATCCGGCGCTCCGTGTAATCGAAAGACATGATTCAAGAACAGATCTGCCAATTCTCTGGCCGAGGGCAATCCAGGGAGTGGGATAAAATGGGCCATTTTACTAAAACGGTCCACCACTACCCAGATTACCGTACTTCCAGAGGACCTTGGCAAATTTGTGATGAAATCCATGGAAATGTGAGTCCATGGAGCCTGGGGAATAGGCAGTGGGAGTAAAGTCCCAGAAGGGGCAGACCGGGACGGTTTACATCTGGCGCAAACAGTACGTGCCTGGATATAGGCCTTAACATCCACGGACATGTTGGGCCACCACACGTGACGTTTAACAAGGGCAAGTGTTTTTTTAACACCCAAATGCCCGGCAGACTTTGAGTCATGAAGCTGTCGGATGACCTCCAATCGAAGGTTAATGGGTACGAACCATCGACCCTCGGGTTTGTCAGGTGGACTCTCTGCCTGTGAGGGCTCAAGAAGAGAGGACAAGTCCTCCATTACTTCTGCGGCCCCCAGGGCAGCAAGAAAACATTTAGTTGGGAGAATGGTTTCTGGCTCAGAGTCCAGGACGGAAGCAGCCTCAGGGAAGCAGCGGGACAGGGCATCTGCCTTCACGTTTTTGGAACCTGGTTTATAAGTGAGGCGGAAATTGAAGCGGGTGAAAAACAATGCCCACCTGGCTTGTCGGGAGTTGAGTCTTTTGGCACTCTCTAGATACTCCAAATTTTTGTGGTCAGTGTAAACCGTGATGGGATGTTCTGCACCCTCTAGCCAATGTCTCCACTCTTGAAAAGCCAATCTTACTCCCAGAAGCTCTCTATTGCCGATATCATAATTACACTCGGCTGGAGAGAGCTTCCGAGAGAAGAAGGCACAGGGATGTAACCTCTCGGGGTCCCCAGAATACTGTGAGAGAACTGCCCCTACACCGACCTCTAAGGCATCGACCTCGAGAACAAAAGGTCTGGAGGTGTCTGGATGAGTAAGAATTGGTGCCGTGCAAAAGGCCTGTTTCAGCGTCTCAAAGGCTCTGACTGCCTCTCTCGTCCACTTAGAAGGATTAGCTCCCTTCTTAGTGAGGTTGGTGAGAGGTACTACTATCGCAGAAAAATTCTTAATAAACTTGCGGTAGAAGTTGGCAAAGCCTAAGAAACGCTGCAACCCCTTAAGATCCTTAGGTTGAGGCCAATCCAAGACAGCAGAAAGTTTGGATGGGTCCATAGCCAATCCCTTTTCTGAGATAATGTACCCCAGGAAAGGCAACTCCTTCACCTCAAACAGACACTTCTCAAGTTTGGCATAGAGGCGGTTCTCCCTCAGCTTCTGGAAAACCTGACACACGTGTCTCCGATGAGAGACCAGATCCGAAGAGTAGATTAGTATGTCATCTAAATAGACAACAACACATCTATCCAAGAAATCTCTGAGAACATCGTTGATGAACTCCTGGAAGACCGCGGGAGCATTACAGAGACCGAAAGGCATCACGAGATACTCGTAATGCCCGTCTCTGGTATTAAATGCGGTCTTCCATTCGTCACCCTCTCTAATGCGAACTAAATTATAAGCACCCCTTAAATCGAGTTTGGTGAAGACTCGGGCCCCTGCCACCTGAGAAAACAGATCATCAATCAGAGGCAGTGGATACCGATTCTTCACGTAATCCGATTAAGGGCACGATAATCGATGCAAGGTCTCAAGCCTCCATCCTTCTTCTCCACAAAGAAGAATCCAGCTCCAGCAGGGGAAGTGGATGGACGAATGAAATTCTTCTCAAGGTTCTCTTTAATATACTCCCGCTGAGCCTGAACCTCAGGCCCAGTGAGATTATAAAGATGCCCTCGTGGTGGCATGGTGCCTGGCAACAGGTCTATAGGACAATCATATGACCTGTGGGGGGGTAATACATCAGCCCCCTGAGGACTGAACACATCTCGGAAATTATGATACTGCTGTGGTAAAGTACTTAATACTTCCATGGAGGCTAGTGACAGGTCGGGACGAATGCACTTAGTAAGGCATTCCGTACTCCACTGACAGATAAGACCCGAGCGCCAGTCCACTACTGGATTATGGAGCCTTAACCAAGGGAGACCCAAAATCACGGGAGTGGATGGCATGTCAAGGACAAAAAGGCTTAAGGTCTCCCGATGATCAGCCCCCACCGTTACCTGTATTCCCGGAGTCATCCACACTGCACGACCATCTTGAAGAGGGGAACCATCAATCGCGGTCACTGACATGGTGGTTTTCGGCTGGATCAACGGGATGCCAAGTCGACGAACCAAGGTTGAGTCCACAAAATTCCCAGCGGCCCCAGAATCGATTAGTGCTGAAAACTCATGGACCTTGTCTTGCCACCGTAAGGATATGGATACCATCACCCGGCTTGGAGGAGGGATAATAGCACCTAGGGGGTTCTCCTCTATGCCCCCTAGGTTCATTCGTTTCCCGCCGGCAGGAGGGGACAGGTTTTAACGAGGTGTCCAGACTTTCCGCAAAATTGGCGACGAGCTCGTTCTGCCTGTGTGAGATGGGAGGATCCAACCTCCATTGGCTCTTCGGACGATTTTAGAGGCCCTGGATGTGGTCGAGAGGATGAAAACCGAGACGACCGTTCCACTCGCCTCTCACGGATTCGCCTGTCGGCATCGATTGCCTGAGAGATAGCCATTTCCAACGAAAAGGGGGTAGGCAAGGCCAAAAGAAGATCCCGGACCGCATCCGAAAGTCCCAAACGGAAGCGATGGCGTAGGGCTGCGTCGCCCCAGGTGGTGAAAGCTGCCCATCACCTGAATTCTGCAGCGTATTCTTCAGCTGGGCGGCGGCCTTGTTGAATATGCTCAAGATTGGTCTCTGCGGTGCGAGTACGATCCGGGTCATCGTAAATCACAGCCATAGCCTCGAATGAAGGCATCCACTGACGAAAAAGCTGTATGGTCTTGAGGCAAGTTAAATGCCCAACGTTGGGGGTCTCCACGTAGCAGTGACATTACAATCCCAATTCTCTGCCTGAGAGTGCCAGAAGCCATCGGTCGTAACTGGAAATAAAGGAGACAGGAGTCCCTGAAGTTTAAGAACTCCTGTCGCTCTCCTGTGAAGGGGTCAGGCAGAGGGATCTTAGGTTCTGTTTGATGCCTTGCGATAGTGACGGGTAGTGCTGAGGCTCCCTGTATAAGCTGCTGAACCTCCTCCATCACAGTTGTCAGTTGCTCTTGGATTTGCGCTGCAGCGGCTGCTGGTATATTTGGGCGTCGTTGGAACAGCAGGTTAACGGCTCCCGTTAATTCATTCAGCTGCTGCTGGATCTTGTCCATGGCAACTGTTAGTTGGGCCCACTGTTCTGTAATGCAAGGCACCAACAAACAGACCAGTGATGAAAGCAAAAAGGTGTTTATTCACCAGAAACATAAACGTCCAGGACACTTGCTGGTAACAAGGAATAATAACAAAAAACCAGGCAAGGAGATTCCAGGAATAGTCCCAACCAGTGCTGAATGATGCTGTGCACTTGGCAGTCGAGTCACTCCAGATCTTGGGTCCGCTGTAAAGGACAAAGTTTCTGGCAGTCTTCAGTCACTAGGAGTTGTGACCTATACCTGGTTGAGGGAAAATAACAGTGGGCACTGATCACCCTGAGAGACCTCCTTTTAAATGCCTGCTGACCAATCCCCGGGTGCCAAGTGTCCACTACCATAGGTGAATAAATTGCCCTGCACCTGAGTACAAGGCCTAAGGCAATCACAAGTTGATTAACCCATGGCTGGCTCCCTAATCCACTTTGCTCTTGTGAGTCAGTATAATATGCGCCACTGGTCGACGAAGTGCATAAGAAGCGCGTACTCGCGACCGTGTATCCCTTTGCGAACCTGCCCTCGTGCGTACGCACGGACGCATGATTGACTCAGCGCGAGTATGCGAGCGCGTGGACCCAGATGCGGAAACGGAAGTCGCAGGAGACACCGGAGACAACCCTGGCCGCGGCGTCTTGTCACTCGCCTGGCCACTCTGTCCCCGGGTCTCCGACGGTCCTCCCCTCCGATGTCCACGCGAACGCATCTCCGCACTGGCTCGCAAAGGGGTCAGCGCTGGTGCATCAGAGACACGCATAACCTGTCCCGCAACTCCACGAGGACCCCTCTTGGTTCCCCCTGGAGTGCAAAGCAGGTGAGGATCTTACAGTAATAGAGGGATCTGAAATCCCGCAGGAATCTGATATTCCTGAAGAAAAAATGGGGTCTGTATTCCCCTAATTTGAAAAACAGTATTGTGTGCAACGAATATCCTTTGCTAAACCTGTATATAGCTGTATAGTTGCTTAAGCATTTTTAGTCGTTAGATATATATGTATAAGGTTGAATTTTACTGTATAGACTGTGTATAGATTATGTATAGATTGTATGCGAGTTCATGCTGAAATTGAAGGTATAAAATTGGCCATCAATAGTTTAAAAATCTGCCATAGATTCAGGAGTAATATGAGCCTGAATTAGAAGTAATACCATCCAGAATAGTTAAATATCTGCCATAAATTCAGGAGTAGTTATGAACCTGAGTTAGAAGAAATAGGATGAAAAAAAAACCACATAAACTGATAAGCATAAGGTTTATCAGTAAGTATTTTCGCACTGAACACAAACATAATTATCCTTAGATAAACCTTCAAATTCAGCTGATCTCACTGTATATTTTAGCTAAGTAAAAATGGGCAATTCTTATGGTAAGGCCTATTGCACACGACCGTATGGCTTTTTCAGTGTTTTGGGTCCGTTTTTCATGGATCCGTTGTTCCGTTTTTTGTTTCCGTTTCTGTACCGTTTTTCCGTTCCGTTTTTCCCTATGGCATATACAGTATACAGTAATTACATAGATAAAATTGGGCTGGGCATAACATTTTCAATAGATGGTTCAGGAAAAAACGGAACGGAAACGGAAGACATACGGATGCATTTCCGTATGTGTTCCGTTTTTTTTGCGGATCCATTGACTTGAATGGAGCCACGGACTGTGATTTGCGGGCAATAATAGGACATGTTCTATGTTAAAACGGAACGGAAAAACGGAAATACGGAAACGGAATGCATACGGAGTACATTCCGTTTTTTTTGCGGAACCATTGAAATGAATGGTTCCGTATACGGACGTATACGGAACGCAAAAAACGGCCAGTAAACGGAAAAAAAAAACGGCCGTGTGCAATAGGCCTAAGAAGGATCCCATAAAGAAACAATTTTAAAATTTGGAACTGAAAATCTCTATGGCGAAACTGTCTCCTAAAAATGAATTGGGGGAAAGTAAAAAAAAAATAAAAATAAAAAAAAAAGATGTTTGTCCAGAGGTGTTAAGGTCCATTTTATACTGATCCTTGGGTTGATAATATGTGTAAATGGACAGAAGGAATGAAATGTACTGACCTGTTCCCAAGATAAGGGTCTTTTTCAGACTTTCATATGGCCATGATCAAGAGCCTGTGTCTGAATGACATAGACACTTTTCCATGGTACAAAGGAGACCCTCATTGGAATAAAATGTATATGAATACTTGTGGCCAAGCATGGCTATGTGCAAAAGTTTTGGACTGACTTGTGCAGTTCAAATACAAGACAGCAAAAGTGAAACCCCCTTTGTGATTCCAACTCCTGTCCCACCCCCATATGTGCCATTGTATCCCGTAGTAACAAAATTAACAACAGAATCAGATGATGAGATATGCACACACTTGACTCTATCTACCACAGTTTCTGGTTTCCCAGAACCTGGGGAACAGGTTTTGTCTGAGCATGCTAATCAGCCTATTGTACAGTCTGCACAGCCCAGTAGAACAATATATGCAAGGGCATCAAAGATTCAAGGGATGACCAAAGACGCTAATGGGTCTATGGTCAAAGGGAGGAGTAGTATTTGGACATGGACAATGAGTCCATTAATTCTGATGCCTAGATACTTGCAGCAGATACAAGAGGAATATATGACAAAACTGATTGAAAAAATTAAAACATTGATTATGATGATATTTCGCTTTTGTTTCCCTTGCCAACAGGTGCACCAACCCAACCCTCGTCTTAGAGGAAAAGATGGCACTGGATTATCTTTTAGCTTCTAAGGGGGGGGGGGTTTCTGTGAGTTTATAGGAGAGGACTGCAGATACCAGGGATAAAGTCCAGGCCCATATGGATAAGGTCACTGTAATTCAGGGCATAGATAGGGCTATTACTAATGGGAGATAGAATCCTTTCACAGCTTTGGGTGGTTTTAGAGATTTTCTGTTTTCCATAGGTAACTGGTTGAAGGAAATAGGAATATATATCCTCATGTTGTTGTTTTTCTCTTTATCATATATATCCTGGTGAGATGCTCCTGCTGTTTGATCGATCGGATCGCCCAGTCACGTGCAGATAATCACATCCTCATCGCAGCTCCCAGATACACCACGGATCAACCTATGTCTTTGATGGAAAGGATGTCCAACTAAACGTTCATCGCCACGTCACACCTTACCACATCAGGGCTCAGAGTCAACTCCCTGAAGAATTGAACCGAAGGATGGAGCATCATCATGGAGGCAATAACACCCAAGGAGCACCACAATCGACGAGGGCAAGCTGAGGAAACCGAAGATTCAGCAAGAGATTCAAAGAACACAGGGAACATATTACAGAGAGGAGGGAACTGTCGTGGAAAGTTTTATTAAGCATAGGATGACTATAGTAGACTTTCTTTTTAGCTTAGGAATGGTATGTAGGTCTATCGATCAGCACTCTGGTTCTTACTTCCCATGTGAAAGCCGCCACCGTTGGTTTGAGAGGGATCTAATGGCTGCTAGCTCTGAGAGCAATGTTCTTAGTGAAAGCTACCAGCGGGTCCTCATCAGCAACGGTGGGGAATGGCATGCTGATGCCAGTCTCACTGAACCATGAGTGCCCCAACATGAAACATTGGTTGGTGAGACTGGTGTCCATGTGAATGCTATATCACCTTTCTTGGTCGACCCTGTTTTAAAAGACCTTCCTCAGGGACTGATCCCCCCTTTTGGAACCATGTCTAACAGAGATTCACTGTGGGTTAGTAGCATCTTTGTACCAGATTAAATAGATGCTGTCCGATTAGGGCCACATTTGTTTAAAAAAAGGGCTGATTCATTTGGGAGCATTTGCGCATGTTCTGGGTGTGGTAATGGATGGTGAGTGTTTGAGCGCCACCCACCGGCACTCTCAGGAAATGTGCGAATGTGTACCTTCCAGGTCTAAAAAGAATTTCTATTGGTCAAGGCATAAGGTGTAATGTACCTGCCTATCTGCAACTTTACTGGGCAGCCATGTGCCATAGAGGGCGGGGTTAGCCCAGTAAAAGGTCTAACCCGAATATCCTATCTATGTGTAGAACTTGCATGCCTTATGTTTTTTCTTACTTTTCTTTCTTCTCTCTTTCCACTATGCAGGAGATTTTTTCCTACTGTGCCCCAAATTACACAGAAGGTTTTTTTTCATCTCCTTCATAGTCTTTAGTGTCTTCATGGGTCACACACACACATATATATATATATATATATATATATATATATATATACACACACAGCCTTAGATGGAGGAAAACATACAGTGATCCCGTTTTCATATCTATATATATATATATATATATATATATATATATGTTGGGATCAATGGTTGGATTGAAAGGGATTTTTCATAATCTTACTTTTGATACATCACAGATTAGACATATATTATACAAGCCTCATCTCTTGTGGAAATGCAGTACCTTGCATTAACATATCTTACACCCTCTGCCAGTCCTGGACACAATAGCAGCCTTCCTGACCAAAAGGCTATTTAACATCTCACCTCACATACATTGACAGGAACCTGTGATTTCCTATTTAACTTGTTAGCATGGAGAGAGAAACCTGTTCAATGTAAAATAACCCTTTCATGTATTGTATATAGCAGATGTCAGCATTGTTTAGCAAAGTTTCAACTGTATATTGACAAACACATGCTTCCCAGGGCCTGCTGAGTTCTAGGAGGATTGGTGCAATCGGATCTGAAAGGACACAATGTTCCCACCCCCAAGAAACACTATAACTATGTGCTGGAAAATAAAGATTTCAGATATTGACAACCTATGTTGAGTCAGGGCTGTCTTATCTCTCTGATCAGAAGCAAATGGGATATTCGTTGCACAGGGAAATATTCATGGGTTTGGAGGTCTGAAGCCTCATCCTATAACTATCATAAACCTGCCTAGAAAAATAGCTAACAGTTATTTACCCCCATCATACAACTCATCTGTTTCTAGCCAGAATCCTGGTATATTATATATAAAAAAAAAAAACACTGCATCACTTGGCCTTTTGTAAACAGTCTGTCACGGCATTCACTACACTTTCGCTCCAGTTACCAGTTTATCTCCATAATCAAGTCCTTAAAGACCCTCTGGTACGGGCTACACAGACCACACTGTTCCCACACAGACCACACACTACCAAGTACTTCAAAGATAAAGCACTACAACGAGATATCTTCATTTTACAGTCATCTTAACAAAGCCTGCTGGCAACTGTAGTATGGTGTGAGGAACCCCGTTGAAGCAGGATCTGATTTGACTAAGCAAGGGCCTTGTCGGGAGAAATTGGTGAAAACGTACTCCTTTTCTTAAAAACAAAAGTACCAGGAAGAATGAAATAGCATATTTGTAAAAATATTGAAAGGTGTATCCACCAGACATATAACGACAGAAGGAGAAGAACAAAACTGACAGACAATGAACACAAGGGGGGGAAAAAAAGAGGGGGGGGGTGTAACACAGGGTACAAGGTTGATAGGTTCAGCATCTTAGGACAGAAGGTTCCGAAATTCCTGAAAAGAAAACCAGGGGGCCCAAGAATCAAGGAAAGCTTTATGCTTGGCTCGTAACTGCGAAGTAAGTTCCTCCATTCTCCGGATCTCCTCCACCTTTTGGATCCAGCAGCTATTTGACGGAGGCAAAGAGAGCTTCCACCTCGCAGGGATGCATGACCTAGCCGCTATTACCAAGGAACACAGACAGGACTTACGAAGCACACTCATTGAAAGATCCGATAGGAATAATAAAAAGAAACCAGGTGTATTTGGTATCGTAAATCGGAAAATTGAGGATAATGTTTTATGGACCAACTGCCAAAAAGGAAAAATTTTTGGGCAATCCCAAAAAATGTGTAGCATGGAACCCATGGCTGAGTCACAGCGCCAGCAAACAGGGGACGCAGATGGAAACATTTTCTGTAATCTAGTTGGAACATAATACAATCTGGACATTATCTTATAACCCGCCTCCTGGAACCTACTCGCCATGGATGACCTGTAGAGCAGGCAGAAAAGTTTTGACCAGTGATCAGGGGGGATGTCTACTCCCAGGTCTTGAGACCACTTCGCCACATATGGGGGCAGATAGTCCTGTCGAGGGGCCACCAAGGACTGGTAACATTCAGATAGGGAATGTCTGTAGGCGCCCGACCCAACACAAACTTTCTCAAAAGAGGTAAGAGACCGGTCAAACCCTTTGGAGGCCGGAATAGAGGATAAAAAATGCGTCGGTTGTCTGGATCTCCAGAATCCCAAAGGGCAGGGATCTGTTACTTTCAAAATCTCGTCATAAGTAAACCATCTGCCCGAGGTTCTGAAAAAGGGAGCACGGGACCTACCATTTACCCGCCATTGCAAAAACGCTCCTCCCCGACAACTCGCTGGGAAATTGGGATTTCCCAAAATGGGGAATAATGGTAAGGGGGAGGGTGAGATCAGAGGATTGTCTTTGACTTTAGGAAATTGTGTAATGGTGGGACCGATTGTGGGATGATTAGAAAGAACTGAAGGGAGTTTCAAATCTACCCAGGGCAGGGAGGCCAGCGGACAGCTCGAGTAGAGTTGTTCAATCGAGACCCGCTGTTTGAGCTGTGTGTGCCGACACCAGTCCACTATCCTTTGGAGCAAGGAGGCTGAGTAATATTTACATAGGTCAGGTACACCTAGCCCTCCTTTGTCCCTCTGGATGTGTAAAAGAGATCTGGCGAGTCTCCGGCTACCCCTTGCCCAGATAAATCTGAATAAGTCCCCATGGATCCTGTTGAAGAAACTAGAGGTATAACACCCGTGGGAGGATGTTCATTTTAAAAATAGCACATCTTACAAACCATGTGTGTAGCCCTTTCAACCACCTCTTAAGATCTTCCCTGATCCAGTCCCAGAGAGGGATTAAATTCCTGTGGTACACCTCCTTCAGATCCGAGGGGATAAACGTGCCTAGATATTTCACTGCTCCAGAAGCCCACTTGAATGGGAAGGAAGCGACTAGGTAGAGAAATATTCAAGGCCTCTGATTTCTGAAAGTTAATCTTCAGATTAGAGAGGCCGTGAAATGTGTGAAATTCCGCCATCAAATTCGGAAAATAAATCTTGGGGTTAGTCAGCGTAAACATCAGATCATCCTCATAAGCTGCTATCTTAAATTCTTTACCCCCAACTGAGAGTCCCGATATACTTGGGTTCTGTCGGATTGTCCTCAGGAGCGGTTCCAGGGTAAGAACAAAGATCAATGGGGAGAGGGGGCACCCCTGACGGGTCCCATTCCGTATCGCAAAAGACGGAGAAAACACACCAGTCAACCAAGGCCACCCCACCCTGTCAAAGGCTTTTTCAGCATCCGTGGACAAGAGACAGAGTGGGGTATCTCGGATTCTGGCATGGTGAATCAGATTGAGAACCTTAGTGGTGTTATCTCTCGCCTCACGCGACGGAATGAAACCCACCTGTATGAGATTAGATAGCAGCGGGACCATCCGTGTGGCCAGGAGTCAGGTTTATTTTTCACCTTACGAATTCGCAGAAATATACGCATTCTACCAGGTACGTACGCCTGCTCACGTAGTATTCTTACATACATACATTTCACCCCCCCCCCAGTTTAGAGTACTGGCAACAGGGTCACAGGCTCCCCAGTTAGGTATTTACCCCTTCTTGGCATTGCCATCGGCTAGTGGTCCCGTGAGGCCAACACCCCACCTCAACTCAAACACCCATCGGGCCACACGTGAGCTAGTCGCCTCGCATGTCGCATAGAGAGGGCCTCACCTGTCACTCCCTTCCCCTGTTTTCTGTTAGTCACCGAGAGGCCTACAATCCTGCCACTACGACGGGTGGCCTCGAATCCCCTCGCGCCAATGCATAGATAGAGCCTCTCAAGCCACTTGGCAACTAGCAGGGCATCACCTGTCACTAAACAAGTTTAATTGTTTCGCCATTTGGCTTAGCAAGCCTGCCTGTACAAAAATTCATCCACTCACTCACGTAAGACAAAGTAGTGTTGTAAGACTCACGAAAGTGAAACAGCCAACACAGGTCTCTCACGAGAGTAGAGACGGGATCCAAGCAAAAACCGGACCCGATACAAACACAGCGGAGAAAGGCTGAAGCGTGGGACGCCACGGCAGAAATCCTTCCGCAGACCTAACCGAGTGAACCTAGACGGGACACAGTGAGTAATATAAATCTAAGTGGAACTATACCGAATCGCTGCACGAGAGGCGGCATAAGCACGGTGATAACAGACGTGCTGGACAATTGACTTTTCGTATACAGCGTACTCAGACCCTGAGACCACTATAGGTGATGGACAATCTAGTCATAGTGTAAAACACAGATCATCCCTGAATATCTTCTATCCCATATCCTATACAGTGGCATAAGATTTTAATTGTATGCATTTGGGACTATGTGAGATCTGCATGAGAATATACGCTATCGAATATACCTGCAGCACAACATTTAACTAGCTCTGGTCTGCTCTGTCGCAGACGACTGTGATCCAACAGCCTTACCCAATTGGGGGGACACGGATGCAGCCCTCTGTGCCTAGCACTCAGATCTTTGTGCCCTAGAGATATATACTCTTCTGGTTGACACATATGTTATATATGCTTTTTATATGAATTTTACCCTGGTGCACACAGGATATAGTGTTTATTGTTTAATAAATATTTTTATTCAATTTCCACGTGTATTCCGACTGTTTTGAGTGCCGGTTCTATCCAACCTATAGGAAACTGACTATCCCCGAGTTTGTCCTAGCATTTGGTATTTATCAGGATGTCATCTGCGCGGTCTATCCCAATAGACGAGAGGAGTTTGATCTTTATATGCACAAACTGGTAGACCTGGGCAACAAATATGGTGGATCAGCCTTTTATGACTACCATAGGTCTTTTTCTGCAAAAGTGTCTGGGGCCTTCTCCCAGTATGGTACAAGATCCAACTGGGGTAGGATCGATACCGTCATTTTTTGCAGACACTTTGCAGGTTTAAGAACACCGGCTTGTGCATACTGCTCCTCTACGGCGCATACGACAAATTTTAGTCCCACCACGGCGGACGAACATGCTTCCACGCAAGGAGTTAGTTCCTCTGGTTGACCAGAGACAAACTGGGATGCCCGATCAAGTTTCTGGGCAAGTCCCAGATATGTAAAAATTTTAATGTCGGATCTTGTAATTATAGTGGTTGTAGATTATTGCATATCTGTTTAAAATGTTTCAGGGCACATGCCAAAACCATGTGTCCGAATAAAATGTACCCTAAGCCATACCTAACGTCTATTAACATTTCGGCATTTACAGCATTTCTGTCACATTGCCCGTCTAGACACTTGGTAGATTTTCTTATCTCTGGTATAACAGAAGGCTTCCACACGGGTATCCTACACATACCATCCGGGATTCTGGAATGCCCTAATCTATAGTCTGCACAGCACAACCCTACAGCTGTTGACACTCTCATAGCCCAGGAAGTTGCTGAGGGTTTCTTATTGGGGCCTTTCCAGTCTCCTCCATTCAACGAATGGCGCACTAACCCCATTGGTATTGTCACAGGGAAATCTTCCCTTAAACAGAGACTCATTATTGACCTGTCTGCACCACACTCATCGGCTAACCCCAGTCTCACTTCCCTCATACCCTCCGAAGAATTCTCCCTGCAATACACGACCATAGATCACGCCATTACAGCCATCATACAGGCAGGGGTCGGAGCATGGCTTAGTAAGACCGATATTACTCACGCCTTTAAATTGCTCCCAATTCACCCTACCCTATGGCACCTACATGGCATCAAATGGTCCGGGAACTACTATTTTTTTCTCCCGCTTAACATTTAGCCCTGCTATTTTCGACACATTTGCCGAGGCATTGTGCTGGTTACTATTTAACATAGCCAGATGCCCTACTGTATTACACTACCTGGACGATTTCTTACTTGTCGAGGAGAACACTTCCCCTCCCAGTAGCCTCACAGCTACCATCAATCTATTTGAGCAACTAGGTGTCCTAGTCTCCCCAAAGAAGATCGAGGGGCCAGACTTGATTATCACATTCCTGGGCATTCAATTAGACTCAATCACGATGCAAGCAAGCCTGCCACACAACAAGATAGGGAACATTCTTACCTACATCAACCACTACCTCCAGCTCGGTACTTGCAACCGTAAAGAGTGACAGTCCCTGCTGGATTCTCTAAATTTTGCCATGCGTATCATACCTCAAGGCCGCTCCTTCATATCACGACTCCTGTATCTATTTCCACTCTTCCTACGTGACACACACAGGTTGTCCTTGGATACCCAAGCTAAGGCAGACTTACGCATGTGGAAGACATTTTTAACCACCTGGAATGGTAAAAGTATGTTCCTCCCTCAATTGACTGACTCATCACCTACCATTTGGTCAGATGCGGCATCTACCACAGGTTTTGCAGCAATTTTTGGGAACGAATGGCTTTGGGACAGCTACAGAAGTTCAGGATGTGGAGCGTTTTTTCACTACCTCAGCTCTCTTTGAGATCTATCCGATTGTGGCAGCTGCTGTGGCGTGGGGTCATTTATGGGCAGACTTGTCAGTACGTTGCTACTCAGATAACCAGGCAACCTGTCACATCATCAACAAAGGTCATTCCAAATCCCTTACGATCATGAGATTTCTGAGGAAACTCACATGGTTGGCTGCATGTCATAATTTCTTCCTGTATTGTTTCCATGTTCCAGGTATATGTAACACAGCTGCTGACAGTTTGTCTCGTTTTAAATTCCAGGCATTCCATCAAGCACCCCCATCAGCCGTGCTCACAGCCACGCCAACTCCAACTTTCCAGCAACTAGTAATAGACTAGACGCCATTATGCATCACGGCAGAGCACTGTCCCATTTGGCACTGTCTAAAAATACGCACAAAACATACGACACGGCCTTTACCTCATTCAAAAGATTCCTTTTGGAACATGACCTCATGCAACCATTTGTCTTGACATCATTGTTGGGTTTGCTTCTTTTTGCCACCCTAAACTTAAGATGTCATACAACACCATTAAACTTTATTTAACAGGCATTCAACATCATATGCTAACCCTACAACCAAACAACACAAGTTTCATGGCCTCTCACCAGATTAAGACTATCCTCAGGGGCATTCAGAGATCTGAACCCACACACGTACATCACAGAGGCTACCTATAGACAACCATATTTTCAAAGCATTGTCTAACCTGCTTGATTTAAAACCTTTTGACATCAACACGCATTCTGTCATCAAGGCAGCTATCTACATAGCTTTCTATGGATTCATAAGGCCTAGAGAATTCACTACGACCAACACCACACAATCTACTCCTATTCTCCTCTGTTCCCACTTAACAAAAGACATGGATCATTACATCCTGACTCTGCCTCATTCCAAGACCAGTCAGCAGGCACCAGTAGAAGTAGTGTACTATCCTACGCACAATAGGTGGTGCCCCGTCAAGATTCTTGATGCATCATAACTCATTACCATCACAATCATTATTCATTTTACGAGGTTCGGTACTCACAACTACGACCTTCATGACCTACGTCAGGTCTTTACTCACTCAGCTGGGCCTCAACCCAGCTAACTACTCGGGTCACTCCTTCCGCATAGGAGCAGCCTCCACAGTTAATATTCCAGTTCATGTTATTAAAGCACTGGGGCGCTGGAAATCATCCGCTTACTCACGCTTCATATCAAACCCAGTACAAGAATTAAGAAATGCATTCAAAGACATGTCTGGTTGATATGTGTATTTGTATTGGTCGTTTGTAATAAATTTGATTATTCAATTTTTGCCCTCTTCTTTCTCAGGCCTACCTCATCGTCTATTCCGGCACACCACAACCGACTTGCCATTTTATACCATCCTACGTTCATTATGGTATTTTACTCTGTACTATCATGAGCCCCTAACACAAGTATTAAGGCCAGCTGGCCTGTAATTGTGGGAGGGGCTCGTGATTTAAGCCTATTTAAGGGACACCCCTTACCTGGCTCCATACCGTTTGAGGTCAACGTTGAATGACCCTCCCACCACACCATATTATAACATTATTTTCCTTTTTCTTCTTTTCCTTGGTAAACCCTCTTCTTTCTCAGGCCTACCTCATCGTCTGTTCCGGCACACCACAACCGACTTGCCATTTTATACCATCCTACGTTCATTATGGTATTTTACGCTGTACTATCATGAGCCCCTAACACAAATATAAATATATATATATATATGATAGAAAAAAACCATTAGCAGCACCACCCAAAACAGAGTATAAAGGAAAAGACGGGTGCAATGTCCAAGTATGGTAACTGGTGCTTATAAAAAGCAAGAAAATCGGACTGCACTCCAAACGGTTCTTCAGTAAAACAATGTGTTTTTATTCACCCATGTGGTGGCAAAGAGTGACGTTTCGGCTCGTACATGAGCCTTTATATATATATATTAAATTTAAAAAAAATTAAAAGTTGTTGTATGGTTTATATGTTTTGGGACAGGTTCTCGCAAATAACTGGTGAATAGAGGCCGGGTCCCTCCTTAAGAAACTCTCCACGGAAGTTCCTGTTTCCTGTCCTGGATAGAGAATGTCTCTCAAGGGTGCTGTCATGGGCTCATGGAAAAGTGATTACCGGTGAGTGTAATCTTATATTTCCCTTATGCCCATGACAGCACCCTTGAGAGAAGACTAGAATAGGAGTAGTCTAGGGAGGGATTACAGCCTGCAAAACTTTCCTACCAAAGGAAAGCTGATCTCTGAAGTCTAGATCTAGCTTGTAATGGCGGAAGAAGGTACAAGGGGATTTCTAAGTAGCGGCCCTACAGATCTGCTCTAGGGAAGCTTCAGCTCTTTCTGCCCAGGAAGTGGAAATAGACCTGGTTGAATGTGCCCCAAATCCCAAGGGACAAGGTACCCCTGCCGAGGAATAGGCCAAGGAAATAGCTGCGACAATCCATCTAGTGTTCTGGAAGTGACTCTATCACCCTTGTTTCTTCCAGCATACTGCACAAAAAGCCTAGAGGATCTCCACCAGGGCTCAGTCCTCTCTAGATATTTCATGAGGCATCTTCTGACACCCAGAGAGTGTAATTTCCTTTCTTTTTCATTCTTCGGAGCTTGGCATAATGAAGGAAGGACAATATCCTGAGATCTATGAAAAAATGAAACTACTTTGGGGAGAAAAGAAGGGTCCGGCTTGATTACTCTGTCCTCCAGGATCTTAGTATAGGGAGCTAAGGTGGAAAAAGCTGAAATTTCACTTACACATCTGGCCAAGGTAATAGCCATCATGAAAGCAGTCTTAAAGGAAAGTAATTTAATTGGCACATCTTGTATAGGTTCAAATGGAGGTTCCATCATCCTGGACAATACTAAGTTGAGGTCCCATGGAGGGGCGGATATTCTGATTGGTCTGGTACGACTGACAGCTTTAAAAAAAATCTAGGGAAAAGTCTAAATACGCACTAAGCTGAAATCTGTACCTTAAGTGTACTAATTCTCAGTCTTTTGTCTAGGCCTTTCTGAAGGAAATCTAGGATTATTGGCATAGGAGGGGGACCTAAAGGGTTTATTGGGACCGCAGAAAAAGATAAGAAGTTCTTCCAAATTCTTAGGTATATAGAAGAAGTGACATCTTTCCTACATGACAGGAGGGTATTAATCACATCACTGGAAAGGCCTTTCTTCTCTAGTATAGCCCTCTCAGATACCATGCTGCTAGGTGTAGATTGGTTACCTCTGGATGGTGAAGCGTTCCTTGATACAGCAGGTCTTGTCTGTGCCTGCAGGATCCATGGATCTGATATCGATAGTTTGCGTAGCCAGGTGAACCATGACCTTCTGGGCCAAAACGGGGCGATCAGAATTAGTCTCGTGTTGTCTCAGCTTCTGCAGAACCCTTGGAATTAGTCTTATGGGTGGAAAGAAGATCGTCCGGCCAAGGTAGAGAAAAGGCATCTATGCCAGTTGGAGAATCTTCTGGATTTAGGGAGAAAAAGAGATTACATTTCCGGTTCTGTGAACAAATCTACTAAAGGATTGCCCCAGAGGTGGACTATCTGCTTGAACACTGTCTGATTTAGACACCATTCTCCCTGATCTTGATGATTTCTGCTTAAAAAAATCTGCTTTTTTGCTTTCTGAACCTTTCAAATGCTTTTATGAAGGAGACTGAGGGAATGATTATGGAAAATATTCTTTCTGCCAGAGACATAAGATCCTTTGACCTTGTTCCGCCTTGTCTGTTCAAATAAGACACTACTGTGGTGTTGTCTGAAAAGATCTTTACTATCTTTCCCTTTAATTTTGGAAGCAAGGCTATTAGAGCGAGGAGTACTGCCCTTAATTCTCTTACATTCTGTGAACTCCTTTCTTCTAAAGGGGACCACCTTCCCTGAACCACGTCTTCTTGACAGTATGCCCCCCCCAACCTGTCGGACTTGCATCGGTGGTGATTTGAAATCTGCTCTTGCATACTCCAGGAGAGACCCTGAGACAGGTTTACTGGGTCCAACCACCACTGCATGGACTGAACGGCCGGGGATGGAAGGTGAAGAGGGGCATTCAAAGGGGATAGAGTCCGCTGCCATTCTCTCAGAATCTGCCATTGAAGCTTCCAAGAATGCAGCAAGGCCCATTTGACTGCAGGTATTGTAGATGTCATCCTGCCCAATACCGCCATCCCCTCTCTGATGGTTCTGTGTTTTGATGAAATCAAAGATTGTATTTCTTTCTGAATTTTGAGGATCTTGTTCTGAGGAAGAAAGCAGCATTGTTTCACGGAGTCTAGAATTAGGCCCAAAAATTAACAGCTCTTTGATGGGATTAGATTTGATTTCTCCCAATTTATCCTCCACCCCAACTCCCCCAATATCCTGATTATTTCTGAGAGGTGGGAGGACACTACCAGTATATGGTCCAGGTAGGGTATCGTCAGGATATCCTTTTCTCTCACGTGAGCCATCAGCTCTGCCATTAGCTTTAGTGAAAAGTCTGGGAGCTTGGGATACACCGAATGGGAACTCTCTGTATTGAAAGTGGTGGGTTTGCCCGTCCATGGATACTGCTACCCTTAGAAACCTCTGGGAGTCTGCATAGATTGGGACGTATTAGCTTGCTAATCATAGCTTGCTGCTATTTCAAGTGCTGCTTGTATAAGTGCATTGGAGATATTCAGGAGATACTCAGGAGGTAATCTGGAGGTGAATACAATCTAAGCAAGTAAGATTTGTTTGTTTAAAATCTTTCCCCTCTTTACAATGGCAGACCTGGTTCTGTGCAGGAATTGTTGTGCTTTTATTTCAGGTTCCACTCTTCAAAGGTTTGGATACTGTCTGATCTGTAGACAGCTCTCCATAATGCAGCAGGAAATTACCTTTTTGAAATATGAGATTTTTAAATTAACCACTAAACAAACTCAGGTTGAGAACATTGCAATGCCACTGCCACAGAGGCCCCCTAGAAATGGAAGATGGGTTACTGTAGGTTCTGGTAGACTGAGAGTTGTGGATAGAAGGCATGTCCCACAGTCTGTGGCTCTCCATAATTCATTTGCAGCACTTTCAGAGTGCAAGAGCAACATGGAGGATGGCTCAAGCACAGTGGGTGAGAAACAATCATCTCCCATGCCTAAAGTATGTAAGACTGCAGCCAAAGACAAAAAGGAGAAGGTGAGGATTGATAGTAAGCAGCTGTTGGTGGGCGATTCCATCATAAGAGGTGTGAAGTTTGAAGAGAATGGTGTTGTGAGATGTCTCCCTGGTGCTACCGCTAGCAGGGATAGACGACGGATCCTAAATATTGTTAGGCAAGCAAAGCAGGAAAGGGAAGTGGATGTTATTCTCCATCTTGGGACAAACAATCTGGCTTGTAATGAGGTTTCAAAGGTGAAGGAAGCTTTTCACACACTTGGAAATGATATACGGGAGGTTGCATCAACTGTTTCATTCTCTGCAGTTTTGCCTGTGCAGAACCTTCAGCATGACAGGAAGATGCGCATTAAGGAATTCAATGTATGGCTTGGTGAATGGTGTCTGAACCAAGGGTTTGGCTTTGTGTCTCATGTTAGCTCTTGTTGGAATGGAAAAGAACTGTACAAGAAAGATGGTTTGCATCTTTCTCTCAAGGGAACGAATGTCCTCAGTGAACAGTTCCAAGTATTTGCTAAGCAGCATTTAAACTAGGAAAGGGGGGCAAAAGAGTGATAATCCAGCAGTCCGACTGCCCCCCGGAACAATGCCAGAAGAGGCCAGTAGCACAAAGGTTAAGAAATGACAAGCTTAGAGTCTTGTCTACAAATGCTCGCAGTCTAGGGAATAAGATCAATGAACTTGAGGCTATAATGGCATCTGAGAATATAGATGTAGTGGCTGTTACTGAGACGTGGTTCAAGGGGAGTAATGACTGGGATATAACAATACCAGGGTTCTCTATACAGGAAAGACCGAGAAGGCAAGAAGGGGGAGGGGTGACCCTGTATGTGAAAGATAGCATAAAATCTAATTTGATACAAGTTAGCGAGAACAATTTAGAGTCAGTTTGGGTTACCTTGCAGCTTGATAATCATAAGGTAACTCGTGTAGGTGTGATATATAGACCACCTAGCCAAGTCAAAGAATTAGATGATCTACTAGTTGAGGAAATAGCTAAAATGACATTGAAGGGGGAAGTTATCATTATGGGAGACTTCAATCTTCCAGATGTAAACTGGAAAACCAAAATAGCTAGTTCTGCTGATAGGAGTACAGATATTCTAAATTCCCTACTGGGATTCTCTCTACAGCAAGTAGTGGAGGAGCCAACCCGGAAGGAGGCCATTTTAGATTTAGTATTCACAAATGGGAATTTGGTATCTGATATTACTGTAGGGGAAAGCTTGGGATCTGGTGATCACCAGTCAGTGTGGTTTACTATAAGTACAGTGACTGAGTCACACCACACAAAAACAAAAGTTTTAGATTTTAGAAAAACTGACTTTTCTAAAATTAGATTAGTGGTATACGAGTCCCTATCAGACTGGAACAGTTTCATTGGAGTCCATGAGAAATGGGACTACTTAAAAGTCTCTTTCCTTTTTTGCTTTTACTGACAAGCCTAATGCAATTTTCTGTTGCCTTCAATAGTGCATTGAAGGCAACAGAAAATTGCATTAGGCTTGTCAGTAAAAGCAAAAAAAGGAAGAGACCACTGTGGTACTCAGCAGAAGTGGCCAAAATCATTAAAAACAAAAAGATAGCATTTAGGAATTATAAAAAAAAAAAAAAGAGGATGACAGACAAATTTATAAGATTAGGCAGAGAGAGGCCAAACAAGTTATAAGAGCTTCTAAAGCACAGGCAGAAGAGAAATTAGCTCAGTCAGGAAAAAAAGGCGATAAGGCATTCTTCAGATACATAAATGAAAAAAGGAAACTAAAACAAGGAATTACCAAATTAAAAACTAAAGAAGGAAGGTATATGGAAGAAGATAAAGAACTAGCTGACTGCCTCAATGAATACTTCTGTTCAGTTTTTACAAAGGAAAATGAAGGAGAAGGACCTAAGTTAGGAAAGAAGACTAATGAATCTTTTGACGCATGTGTCTTTACAGAGGAAGAGGTTCTAAGTCAACTGTCTAAAATTAATACAAATAAGTCACAGGGCCTGATGGGATACACCCAAAGCTATTAAAAGAGCTCAGTGGTGAACTAGCAAAACCATTAACAGATTTATTTAACCAATCACTGGCAACAGGAGTCGTCCCAGAATATTGGAAATTAGCAAATGTTGTGCCCATTCACAAGAAAGGTAGTAGGGAGGAATCGGGCAACTATAGGCCAGTAAGCCTGACATCAATAGTGGGGAAATTAATGGAAACCATACTTAAGGAGAGGATTGTGGACCATCTAAAATCCCATGGATTGAAAGATGAAAAACAGCATGGGTTTACTTCAGGGAGATCATGTCAAACTAATCTTATAGATTTTTTTGATTGGGTGACTAAAATAATAGATGGAGGAGGTGCAGTAGACATCGCTTATCTAGACTTTAGTAAGGCTTTTGATACTGTCCCACATAGAAGGCTTATCAATAAAGTGCAGTCATTGGGCTTGGACTCCAATATTGTTGAATTGATTAGGCAGTGGCTGAGGGACAGGCAACAGAGGGTTGTAGTCAATGGAGTATATTCAGACCAAGGTCTTGTTACCAGTTGGGTACCTCAGGGATCTGTTCTGGGACCCATATTGTTTAATATCTTTATCAGCGAAATTGCAGAAGGCCTCAATGGTAAGGTGTGTCTTTCTGCTGATGATACAAAGATTTGTAACAGGGTTGATGTTCCTGGAGGAATACACCAAATGGAAAAGGACTTAGGAAAACTAGAGGAATGGTCAAAAATCTGGCAACTAAAATTGAATGTTAAGTGCAAGATAATGCACCTGGGACGTAAAAACACAAGAGCAGAATATAAAATCAGTGATACAGTCCTAACCTTAGTATCTGAGGAAAGGGATTATTATTTCAGAAGACTTAAAGGTAGGCAGACAATGTCACAGAGCAGCAGGAAATGCTAGCAGAATGCTTGGGTGTATAGCAAGAGGAATTACCAGTAGAAAGAGGGAGGTGCTCATGCCGCTCTACAGAGCACTAGTGAGACCTCATTTGGAGTATTGTGCTCAGTACTGGAGACCATATCTCCAGAAGGATATTGATACTTTGGAGAGAGTTCAGAGAAGAGCTACTAAACTGGTACATGGATTGCAGGATAAAACTTACCAGGAAAGATTAAAGGACCTTAACATGTATAGCTTGGAAGAAAGACGAGACAGAGGGGATATGATAGAAACTTTTAAATACATAAAGGGAATCAACAAGGTAAAAGAGGAAAGAATATTTAAAAGAAGAAAAACTGGTACAAGAGGACATAGTTTTAAATTAGAGGGGCAAAGGTTTAAAAGTAATATCAGGAAGTATTACTTTACTGAGAGAGTAGTGGATGCATGGAATAGCCTTCCTGCAGAAGTGGCAGCTGCAAATACAGTGGAGGAGTTTAAGCATGCATGGGATAGGCATAAGGCCATCCTTCATACAGACGTGGACAAAATTGTTGGTACCCTTTGGTCAATGAAAGAAAAAGTCACAATGGTCACAGAAATAACTTTAATCTGACAAAAGTAATAATAAATAAAAATTCTATAAATGTTAACCAATGAAAGTCAGACATTGTTTTTCAACCATGCTTCAACAGAATTATGTAAAAAAATAAACTCATGAAACAGGCATGGACAAAAATGATGGTACCCCTAGAAAACACAGAACATAATGTGACCAAAGGGACATGTTAATTCAAGGTGTGTCCACTAATTAGCATCACAGGTGTCTACAACCTTGTAATCAGCCATTGGGCCTATATATATGGCTCCAGGTAATCACTGTGTTGTTTGGTGATATGGTGTGTACCACACTCGACATGGACCAGAGGAAGCAAAGGAAAGAGCTGTCTCAAGAGATCAGAAAGAAAATTATAGACAAGCATGTTAAAGGTAAAGGCTATAAGACCATCTCCAAGCAACTAGATGTTCCTGTGAGTACAGTTGCACATATTATTCATAAGTTTAAGATCCATGGGACTGTAGCCAACCTCCCTGGACGTGGCCGCAGGAGGAAAATTGATGACAAATCTAAGAGACGGATAATCCGAATGGTAACAAAAGAGCCTAGAAAGACTTCTAAAGAGATTCAAGGTGAACTTCATGCTCAAGGAACATCAGTGTCAGATCGCACCATCCGTCGTTGTTTGAGCCAAAGTGGACTACATGGGAGACGACCAAGGAGGACACCATTGTTGAAAACGAATCATAAAAAAGCAAGACTGGAATATGCCAAACTACATGTTGACAAGCCACAAAGCTTCTGGGAGAATGTCCTGTGGACAGATGAGACAAAAATCGAAGTTTTTGCCAAGGCACATCAGCTGTATGTTCACAGACGAAAAAATGAAGCATATCAAGAAAAGAACACTGTCCCTACTGTGAAACATGGAGGAGGCTCTGTTATGTTCTGGGGCTGCTTTGCTGCGTCTGGCACAGGGTGTCTTGAATCTGTGCAGGGTACAATGAAATCTCAAGACTATCAAGGAATTCTAGAGAGAAATGTACTAGCCAGTGTCAGAAAGCTTGGTCTCAGTCGCAGGTCATGGGTCTTGCAACAGGACAATGACCCAAAACACACCGCTAAAAACACCCAAGAATGGCTAAGAGGAAAAAATTGGACTATTCTAAAGTGGCCTTCTATGAGCCCTGACCTCAATCCTATTGAGCATCTTTGGAAGGAGCTGAAACATGCAGTCTGGAAAAGGCACCCTTCAAACCGGACACAACTGGAGCAGTTTGCTCATGAGGAGTGGGCCAAAATACCTGCTGAGAGGTGCAGATGTCTCATTGACAGTTACAGGAAGCGTTTGATTGCAGTGATTGCCTCAAAAGGTTGCGCAACAAAATATTAAGTTAGGGGTACCATCATTTTTGTCCATGCCTGTTTCATGAGTTTATTTTTTTACATAATTCTGTTGAAGCATGGTTGAAAAACAATGTCTGACTTTCATTGGTTAACATTTATAGAATTTTAATTTATTATTACTTTTGTCAGATTAAAGTTATTTCTGTGACCATTGTGACTTTTTCTTTCATTGACCAAAGGGTACCAACAATTTTGTCCACGTCTGTATAAGATAGGGCCAGGGGCTATCCATAGTATTTAGTATATTGGGCAGACTAGATGGGCCAAATGGTTCTTATCTGCCGACACATTCTATGTTTCTATGATAATATGCGTCTTTTATGTCTAGGGTTGACATTACGCATTGCGGAAACAACTGATTTATTGCTGACTGTGTTGATTTCCATCTTGAATTTCTTGTACTTCAGGAATTGGTTTAGGTATTTCAGGTTTATTATCATTCTAAAAGTCCCATCCGGTTTAGGAACCAGAAAAAGGGAAGAATAAAATCCCCTCCCTCTCTCTGACTCCGGAACCTCTATTAATACTTTTTTCTCTAGGAAGATAAGCAACTCCTGTTTTAAGGCGTGTTTTTTATAGATTTCTGATCCAGGTTTGTAACTATCATCCTGTCCGGTGGGAGAGAGGCGAACTCTAGCCAGAAGCCGTCTCTTATGACGCCCAGGATCCAAGGACTTGCAGAGATCTTCTCCCAAGCCTGAAGGTAAAGAGACAACCTTCCTCCCACCGGAATGGAACCGTCATTGCTGACTGTTTTTAGAACGGCTACTGGACTGCGAGCTGAAAAGGAAACCTTTTTCTTTCCTAGCTTTATTTCTCCAGAATTTCTGCCTTTTATCTTTGATATAATCCCTCTTGTTTTTACGAAAAAACTGACGCTTTTTCGCCGGTTTGGAGGATGGAAAGCCTTTTTTGTCGCCTGCGGCTTTTTCTAATAAATCGTCCAAAACTGATCCAAATAAGAAATCCCCCTGGCAGGGAATGGCGCATAGTTTATTTTTGGATCCTGTATCTCCTGACCACCCCTTCAACCATATAGCCCTTCTAGCAGAATTAGCTAAGGCCGCGGACCTAGCACTCATCTTCAAGGCATCTGCAGAGGCATCTGATATAAAGTCGACAGCCTTCATGATGGTAGGGAAAACCTCTAGTAACTGTTCTCTTGGGGTTTTGTTTTCTATGTGGGATTCCAGGTCCTGTAACCATAACTTAAGAGATCTTGCTGTGGAAGTAGCTGCAATGTTAGGTTTAAATGCCTGAGTAGAGGCTTCCCAGGCGTTCTTGGTAATTAGATTCCAGCTCACCCGCCTTGTCTTGCAAGGTGCACGGATATAAAGGATGAAGCCTTGTTATAATAGGTTGAAAGGAAGGAAATCCGGCACTCAAAATTGATGAAGTCGTTGGTTCCTTTATTTGGTCATGCGATATATCAGGTACAGAATGATTTATAACCAGTGATGCCCTTGTCAGTCTACGCGTTTCAAACGACAAGGTTCTTATTCATGACTGAGGAGTGTTCTAGAGTTACCACTTATGTAAGAAAAAATGAAAAGGAGAAACCTCCTCCTCTGGCCACTCCCCTGGAAGTGGGGGTGATTTCAAATCATTACTAGTGGTAGCAGACTGAAAACTTCCAGGTCCTAATTTAACCCCATACAATAAAATTTTATTTATTTGACTGTTATAGTAAAAATCCAGATAAAAAAAAAAAATTGCTTGTGTGTAATAAAAAAAATGTATATATGGACTAGCAGGCAGAATCCTAGCCATTCCGTTTATCTGAGCATCATAAGAAAAGACCTCTATATGCCCAATAAAATAATGAAGAAATTCCAAAAAGAGAAACAAAAAGAACCATATGCATTACACAGCTTCATGTATATTTTGATTTACATGGTTAAAAACCTGCTTGGTCTGCCTAGCCGTCCATATACACAAGTTTTTTTTTTTTTTAAACCAAGTAATGGCAGAAATTTGGCAATATAGAGACACTATTTCAATTAGCTGGAGATCTTAAATTAACAGAGATCTCCTTCCTTCCCTCCTCATCCTCTCCCTATTTTAAATAAGAATGGTAACTGTATAAACATGTACAATCCTAAGCATGTAATATGCAATAAGAAGCTTCATGATAATGTGTTTAGTACACATGCATTATTTATTTTCTAACATTAAGTCCTGCCGGGCTTCTGGTCTTCAGGCGTAAGATCCAGTAAGCCTCTCTGCACACAATGCGTTTTTTCAGGTCTCCACCCCGAACATGTGATTGTATTTTTTCAATGCCGAAGGCAGTGAAAAAACTCAAGCTTCTCGCGTGCTTTGAAATAAAGTGTTTGGCTGCACTTGAGATGTTGGTATAGTTGGGATTAGTAATGTAATTCATGTGTTCCATTAATCTAGTTTTTAGCTTTCTTGTAGTATTCCCTACGTAGAGTAGATCACATTCTTTACATTTTACAACATATATGATGCCTACTGTGTTGCAATTAATGTAGGACTTTATCATAAATTGTGGAATGGTCACTATCATTAAATATTTTTGTGGGGGGTTACATAGTAGCAGGTTCTGCAGGGACTATATCCACATCTACTGGAGCCTGTATATTTAAGCCATGTATTTTGCTCTTTCTTAGATGTGGATGTGAATAAGGAAGGTGACAAAGAGGTCGCCACGGTTGGTGATCTTCTGGCGACCACCCTGTAAGCCTCCTTCCAACAATTTGTAGAGAGGCGTCTATCTTAGGAGGCCTATCCCAGAAAGAACATTCCCCCTCGTCAAAAGGATATTTCCTTTTAACATTTTTTGGAACAAATAACTTTTGGTCTGGTCTTTTCCATTCCTTTTGAATTAGGGATCCTTATGTTTTTATTTATAGGAAAAACCCTAGACTTTTTATGACCCAGGTCACCAAACATAATCTGCTGGATTGTTTTTGGCTCCTTGGGTTCGTCCACCTTCATTGTAGCCCTAATGGCTTTAAGCAGGGAGTCCGTGTCCTCATGAGAAAATTGTGGATTACTCACTGATTCCCCTTCTGAAGAAGAATCTGAAGTACCGCAGATCTCGCCCTGCTCCGCTTTAGCCCCAGAAGAATCTGAGAAGCAACTAGAATGAGCCTGCTTGCCTGTGGGGACGATGGAAGAAATTTCCTAAATTCCTTCATAGAATCCGCGATTTCGGATTTTACCATGTTCTTAATATTTTGCATAAATGATGGGGACTCCTCTTCCAGTATATTATTAATGCAGTGCTGGCAAAGCAATTTTGGCCAGGAGGGGGTTAACTTTTTCCTACAGGTTGAACATTCCTTCCCCCGTGTTTTAGCAGTCGCCTTCCTAGGGCTCTTTTTAGGATTCAAAAAAATAAACAGAATGGACCCCCTTAAAATAAGGAAACTGTAAGGATAATAGTTAGTATTAACCCCCTTACCCCACCAGGAATACCGATCTCGTATCGAGGTTGTCCTGTTCACCAGTGCGCTGACCACTATCCTCTTCCATAGTATAGTGTAGAGATGGAGGGTCTTCCATAAACTAGGTCTGTAAATATCCTTGCTGGCTGGCTGGCACCCTCCCACCTGTGCACTGACAGGGTAAAAATACCCCAGGTAAGGTCCCCTGGAGAAATCCACCTGCAGCCTCTATTCTCACTTCCGGAACGCCATGCTTTCCAAATACTGGAAGTGGTCGAGCGTCACTTCCGGTCCGCGCCAACCATCGTGAGAACAAGAACCCTGCTCCGCCCCCTGCCTCTGAAATGGCACAAGGGAAGCGGCCTGCGGAAGAAGAGACCCCGGACCTCCTGAACACTGCCAGGAGGTGACAGCGGTACCTCCCGGTACCACCGGCCTGCCTTTGGATGTCCACTCTGCTTCAGCCAGGACCGGGAAGGGCGGAATCCAGACTTTAGGCAGCTCCCAGTGGAGACTTGCGCCATACCAGGTAACCCTATGTTTCAAACAAACACCGGTGGGGCCCTGCAACCTTGTAGCTCTCCACAGAAGTGTCCTATCCATAGGACAGAAACTGGTGGATAGAGGCCGGGTCCCTCCTTAAAAAGCTCTCCACGGAAGTTCCTGTTTCCTGTCCTGGATAGAGACTGACTCTCAAGGGTGCTGTCATGGGCATAAGGGAAAATGTTTGTAGGGCATTTTACAACTTCCTATTGCCTAGCACAGGGGTCAGCAACCTCCGGCACTTCAGGTGTTGTGAAACTACATCTCCCATCATGCACACTTGCTTGGCTGCTCTCTAAACTCCCACACAAGTGGAAAGAGCATGCTGGGAGTTGTAGTTTCACAACAGCTGGAGTGCCGAAGATTGCTGATCCCTGGCCTAGCATGTAACATTTGGCTGCTGTGGGTTTTTGCGCAAAAGAAACAAAAGTACAAAACTTTATTTTATTTTTTTATTAAAAGATGTAGTGTAAAACCACCCTGATGGGGATATCGTGTAGCAACAAAGATTTCTTCTTCAGCCAGAGTTTAATAGTCTGGTAACGGCAGTGTTATCTTCTTCACAAAGTCTTCATACTTCACCATTCCATCAGGTCCTACCTCAACATCTCGAAAGAGATCATCCACTGAAAACAGAAAAGTGTTGTAGTCTGTGAGCTCCTTTTAGAGAAAATATACAGTGTTCTGCATTGTCTACTTTTAATGTGGTCATACACTTTGGTCTTTTGTCAGCTGAACCCACAGTGTATGGGGAGCTCGTGACTCTCCCCTAACATGATGTTGGGGATTGGGTCGGAGACAAGGATCGGGAGATAAGCCAACACCAGAGGTGTCTGGCAGTGGCTTCCTCAGCTCTCCCCATAGAATACACGTTCGGCCCACTGGCGGATCCGGGGGGGGGAAGCGCTCATCTCCATAGTCATCTGTATCACCGTCTACAGGACAGCAATACAAATGCCTGTGCTGCGGCAGGGGAGGGAGAGGAGGTGTCCCTTCCCCTTCCTCTGATAGGCTGCCGGCCTAGTGCCTGCAGCCTATCAGAGGCCGGCGCAGGCGGCACGATAACGTCATCGCGCTGCCTGAGCCGTACAGCACGGGACACAGGCCGGAAGAGGTCTGCATCGCATCGCTGACATGGAGGTAAGTATAGTGGACTTTTTTTTTTTATATATATGTACAATAGTTTTACTGGCACATTAGGGGAGGGCCTCTTGTTACTGGCACATGATGGGGGGGGGGTGCTCTTGTTACTGACATGATTGGGGACATCTATGGGGGCACATTTTACTGGCACATTATTGGGGGCACTTCTTACTGGCACATTATTGGTGGGCACTATAGGGGCATCTACTGAGGCCACAAAGAAGGGGTATTTTATATGGGGGGCTCTGTACAGTAGCATTTTATACTGGGACACATTATGGTGGGTACTATGGGGAAGGGGGGAGAGGAGCACTATAGGGTCATCTATGGGGGGCACTAAGAAGGGGTATTTTATACTTGCAAATTATGAGGGACACTGAGGGAATCTACTGGGGCACTATATATGGGGCATTTTATACTGGTACATTATGGGGGCACTATATAGAGGTATTTTATACTGGCACATTATGGGGGCACTATGGGGACATTAGCGCAACTGGGGGAATTACAAGGGGGTATTTTTTGCACTGTCTATTATAAGGAGAATTATTACTATTGGGGGGGGGGGGCATTATGGTGAGCCCCTAGTAGCAGCACCAGACTCTCCCTGCTTTGCTATCCCTCGGCCCCTTCTCCAAATCCTTATTATGAAATCTTTCTCATTAGGATAAAACACAACATTAGCTCCGCCGAGCCCCCCAGCCAAAGTGTTGAAGTGGCGTCCGAGATCCCCAAGGGGCCAAGCAAAGTAACTGTAAGTTTTCATGTGAAATATGTTTGTTATACACATATAGCCTACACTGTGCCAGACAATATACAGTATACCGCTACACTGTGTAGTCTTGTGGCGGCGGACAGAAAATAATCTGGAAGTGCCCCTCCCGAGACCAAGCTCTCGATCCGCCACTGGTTCGGCCAAACGAAACGTGTGTATGGGGAAGTCAGAAGAGATCACTGTCAGACAAATAATTGTTTGGCTGACAACTATTGAATGGGTATGAGTGCCTTTAGACTTTTCGGGCCTGTGAATATGCAAATACAATAGTAACACTAGGCATCTCACACAACGTAGACTTGTTTCTATTATCTCTATTAGTCTTGCCTTCTTCAGGTGTTAACTTTTCTCCTATTCTGGTTAGTTTAGCCTTGAGCTCGTCCAGAGGGATCACTCCTTTCTTTTGCCTGTCTGTCATCAGCATGGCCACAAGGATCTCATTCTCTGGGTCTTCCTGCTTCTGCTGACGGTACATAATGGTCAAGAAGGTTGAAAAATCCAATTCTCCATCTTTACCTGCAGAGTAGAGACAAGTGTTACTAACGGCGGGCCCCTATCTCAGATACAACACTTATCAGGCGACCACAGATAATGGGGGCCTCTTCTGTTTACGCTGCTCAATTGAGCGGACAATTGTTTACCTGACAATTGGCAGCACCTTTAACAAGCAGATCATCGCTAACGAGCGATCCTACGAATGCTTCTTAGGGCTCATTCACACGAACGTTTTTTGCGTTCCGTATATGGAACCATTCATTTCAATGGTTCCGCAAAAAAAAAGGAATGCATTCCGTTTCCGTATTTCCGTTTTGTTGAAAGATAGAACATGTCCTATTACTGCCCGCAAATCAAGTTCCGTGGCTCCATTCAAGTCATGGGGTCCGCAAAAAAAAACGGGACACATACGGAATTTACTCCATATGTCTTCCATATCCATTCAGTTTTTGCGGAACCATCTATTGAAAATGTTATGCCCAGCCCAATTTTTTCTTTGTAATTACTGTATATGCCATACAGAAAAACAGAACCGGAAACACTACTGGAAAAAAAAAACGGATCTAGGAAAAACGCCCCGCAAAACACTGAAAAACACATACGGATGTGTGAACGAGCCCTTAAAGGGAACCTGTCACCGGGATTTTGTGTATAGAGCTGAGGACATGGGTTGCTAGATGGCCGCTAGCACATCCGCAATACCTAGTCCCCATAGCTCTGTGTGCTTTTATTGTGTAAAAAAAACAATTTGATACATATGCAAATTAACCTGAGATGAGTCCTGTATGTGAGATGAGTCAGGGACAGGACTCATCTCAGGTTAATTTGCATATGTATCAAATCAGGTTTTTTTACACAATAAAAGCACACAGAGCTATGGGGACTGGATATTGCAGATGTGCTAGCGGCCATCTAGCAACCCATGTCCTCAGCTCTATACACAAAATCCAGGCGACGGGTTCCCTTTAAGGGCCCTTTACACAGGCTAAGAATCCACCAGATAATTCCTAACTAGCATTCATAGGAACTCTCATTACCGATTATCTGGCAGTATAAAGGTTCCGTCAAGGAGGAGGGGAAGGGGCCTGACATCTAGGACCCCCACTGATCACAAGACTGAAGGCTGTGGGGACCCCCAAAATGGAGTAGCAGGTTAGGTACAGCACTCTGGAAGAAAGCAGCTATGCGTTTCTAATTGTGTACAACCCCTTTTAAGAGGAGCGCTATGAATAAAACTGATCGACTCTTACACCTAGTGCAAGGCCTGAAGTGGCAGCATGCGACTTCTCTGTTTGGTGTGCATTGTGTCCTAGGCATCGGTTTCACAGAGTATCAGTTCTGTGCAGTTTAATGACAGGTTTTACATGGCGCTAAAACTGTCCTTGTAACATTGTAAAAACAGAGCAACACAAGTAGGCAGGGCCAGCAATACCATAGTGCAGCACAAACTACCACCCCAGCAGAACCGAAGACCACAGTGCAGCACAAACTACTGCCGCTCTCCTGCTGCAGTATTCAACTGTGTCACTGTCCTGAGCACGGCCATACAGTTGAAATCAGGAGGGCCGCTGGACAGGTACATACCTAATGCTCCTAGAATTGTTCAGGAATGAATAATGATGACTTATCCTCAAGAGAGGTCATAATTATCACTAGGGAAGAGCGAATCGACTTCGGATAAAACTTTGTTTCAGTACTGTACGGCGCACTTGAATTTATTGGCTCTCATGAGCTGAAGTTATCACTTCACAAAGTCTCGTGAGACTTTGTGTAATAACTTCATAAATTGATTTCTACTGTAAAAAAAAACATTTCCCAAACTCAGGTTCGGCTCCAAGTGGTACCTTGGAACCAAACCCGAGTTCGGGAAATGTTTTTTTACAGTAGAAATCAATTTATAAAGTTATTATATTCACTCATCCCTAATTATCACATCGGCAGGGGTCTGAGTCCCCCCGACACTCAGCTGTTTCAGGTAGCCACCACGCTCACCTGAGCTCTGGTGAGCGATGCAGGCTCCTGGTAGCCTTCCAAACACAGCACTGTACATTGGATAGCGGCTGTGCTTGGTATTGCAGCTCAGCCCCATTGACTTGATATCACATGGCCTAGGAAGAGGCTGTGGCACTCAATGAGGGCCAGTCTCTTCTAACAGCTGATCGGTGGTAGCCCTGGGTGTCAGACTCCACTGATCTGATATTGATGACATGGCAAGCGGCTATGAGGAGGGCTCATGTGGCCCCTCTGAAATTTCCCTGTAGGGTCTATGGCCAGTCCACACCTGACTCAATGTATACATGAATCAAATAATATAGTTCTATGATTTTTCCTGGAAATTTTTTACTAATTCATACCAATTTTATGCACTTGGAGGTGACAGGCAACTTCTACAGGGGTAGGACAAGCGCCCAAGCAACGCATGACAGTCAGAAGGTCTGGAGCAGGAATCTTGCCCTTTCCCTTTTTATCATATAGAGTAAAACATTCCTTGAACTCTGTGAGAAAATGAGAAATGACAATATAATACAACCTGCGAAACAAAAGGTTACATTTATAGTTTTCACAGTGGAGTCATACAGGACATAATGAAAGGAAAGCAGAAATCAACATAAGTTCTGCTTAGTGCTCGTTTCTGCCCCTATCCAGTCACAGCGATTACCCTAAGGATTATTTATCCATCACGATGACCCCACTCATGCAGAAGATCGGGGCTGGGATGACGGCTAGGTGCTACCCATAATGGGGGGTGGTTGGCTTAATCACGGGTGCATTTGCGGCCGCTCAGCCTCATAGGACTCTAAGCCTGAAGCTTATGAAGCAGTAGAATGGCACAAGTGGTCATGATGACATCACTGTGACCTCCTGCATAGGGACTTGTGTGATCACATCATTGCCCAACAGTAGTGATGTCATGAGGACCATCTGCAATGGGACACGGCAACACGGGCCACAGCTCAGGCAGGGGAGCGGGAGTGAGGTTTATTTTTTTACAGTAAAAATCACCGCTACCAAGGGGAGGAACATCGTATATACAAGGCACTACAGAGAGGGGCACCAACGAGGGGGAGCATTATATATACCTAGCACTAAAGACGGGGATACATCTACTGGGAGCACCAAGGGGGAGAGCATTGTGCGTGTGTATATATATATATATATACAGTATATATTAGCGCTACAGAGTGGGGCACCGAGGGGGAGCATTATATATACACCTAGCACTAAAGATGGGGGTCTACTGGGAGCACCAAGGGGGAGAGCATTGTGCGTGTTTATATATATATATATATATATATATATATACAGTATATATTAGCGCTACAGAGTGGGGCACCGAGGGGGAGCATTATATATACACCTAGCACTAAAGACGGGGGAATCATCTACTGGGAGCACCAAGGGGGAGAGCATTGTGTGTGTGTGTGTGTGTGTGTGTATGTATATATATATATATATATATAGCGCTACAGAGTGGGGCACCAAGGAGAAGTAGCATTATATATATCTGGCACTAAAGAGGGGGCATCATCTACCTGGGGGCATCATTAATACACCTGGCACTACAGAGGGGGGCATTATATATATATATATATATATATATATATATGTATATACTAGAACTACAGGGGATGAGGTCGGAGGAGCATTATAGATATAAATATATATATTGGAACTACAATGGGGCAGTATAATATAGGGCACATTAAAGGGGAGTTATAACTGCAGAGGGGCAGTAGAAGTACACAGGCATTGCAAGAAGGGTTTTGTAAATACTTGGGGCACTAGGTTTATACAGTCCTACTCAAAAAATGTTTTGTCTCACTCCCATTTCTTCTTGTTGCATGTTGAAGCTCTACTTGAAACCTTGTTAAGATCCAGCCATGCTAAATATGATTTTTTTTTTTGCCATTTTTCAAGTGGTCTTAAACTTTTGATCAGGACTGTATCATTAATACTGGAGGTACTATAGGGGCATTATTATTATTATTAAGCACAATATGTAGGCATTGCTACTAATGAAGGCAGTCTGGGAGCACTATTACTATGGGGGGGGGGGGGGACGACGACTATCTATGCCACTGTTATTTCTGACAGTATAGTGTTTGTGGGCACGGGGGAGAACAATGGGCACAGTATTGGGAGGAGCCATAGGATCACACAGTGGTCTGTATACATTTGGTGGACGATCTTGGGCCTATATAAATGGGTCTTAGGTGAAAATCTGTAACTGTCCCCCATCTAACATATGCCACATAGTTATACTGGTGTTGTTTTATGTGGCAGAGGGGGCTGCACACCCCTAACCCCAAAGACGTCTGCCTGTGATGTTCTGAACCAAATGGAGAAGAAAATGGAAGTGAAGAAATCAAATCTGTGGAGACGTCACCTGTAAGTCCTTGACTTTTTTCAAATGTGTTTTAATATGTTTATTAGGAAGAAAGGCTACTTTAAATAGATTTTTTTGGGGGTGCGCAATTTGCTTGTTCCACCTAGGGCACCAAAATAAATTGTTGTTGAGGTAACCATGAGCTAGGATCTCTTTCCAAGGGTTCCACAGCAAACTCACTGCTTGACACCAGGCTACATCGACTCTTGAGGTAAGTCTGGATGTGATATTATATGTCCAACACCAATTCTGCTAAGAATCCATGACGATCTTCCGGGTCCGGCGCTGGTATGGAGTGACACGCAGGAGATAAGCTCCGTGCACCTCCGCAGCTTTTCCAGTCTCCTCAGACTGCCGCAAGGCTCACTTTCTTCGCACAGTGTGGGGAACCGATCCGGAATTGGTATACACTGCAGATGGAGAGGTATCTGCTTAGGAGCGGGAAGACCATGGGGGAAGGAGAGGACGCGGGCCCCGAGCCCAGCACACCTAACAAGATGGCGACAGAAACACTCATCGCGTCAGAGGAGCAGCCGGTGAGATCGCCAGAAAAAAATGCTACACTCCTCCTAAGAGGACTTATTTAATACAAATGCCCTCTCACCCCAAGACCTAAAAAAGCTAGCCCTGGAAGTGGCAAGTCATTTGGCCCCTGACCTTAAAGCCTCGCTATCAACAAATTTAGTGCAGACGGCACTAAACGACGTGCAGGAATCTTTCAACTTGCAGAAACACAGGCTAGATGAGCTAGAGCAGCGCACAACATGTGCAGAAGAAGATATCGACAGCACCAAATCATCTATTTCTGCGCTGAAACGCACAATTGGAGAACTCACTGAAAAAATTGATCTGGAGAACCGCTCCAGGCGCAGCAATGTGCACATGGTGGGGCTGCCAGAGGAAAAAAGGGCCCTGAACTGCGACACATTTGTGAATCAGAGCTGCCCAGAGCTCTGGGTTTATCTTTCCCACGCAGAGTGGAACGAGTACACAGATTGGGGCCGCTCAAAGGGGGAGAGGAGGGCCAACCAGAACATATGCCTAAGACGGGACAAGTAATTATGAAGTTCTTAGACTTCACAGATAAGGAAGAAATTATGCGGGCGTTCCGGGCTCGGAAAGAAGTGCTCACCTTTCAGGGATCCATGGTTATATTGTTCAATGATTACTCAGCAGCCGTAACGAAGAAAAGGAGGGCATTTAGTGATGTCTGCACTTCTCTCTTTCGTCGCAATATCAGTTTCCAACTGCTCTATCCCGCATTGCTTCGGGCCCAATGTGCTGATGGATCTTATAAAACTTTCAACTCTTCTAAGGAGGCCGAAGCCTTCTTTGCTCAAGGCCCCTATATCCGGGACAGTGAGGAAGCTGCATCGACGACCACTGGGGGATCCAGAATGTCACAAAGACCCCCAAATGCTACTACATCATCACAAGGGCAGCAGGACAAAGACACCTCCAAGACGCCGGCAAAAGAACAACAGAGACTGCGTCGCTGAGTACTTATGTTCCTATATGTCTTGGGACTTCTACCTGAAGGGTAATATGTTTAGTGGTTCCACCCCTGGAGGACCATTGTTTTTCTCTCTCTTAGGTCTTTTTATACCAATTTAGAGGAGGTAGCGGAGTGCCGTTAGGTACCAGAAAAACGTGAAGTTCATAATGCAGAAAATGCTGAATTTTGGTTTAATTAACCCGATTTATAACACCAGTTTTACAGGGTCCTGGTTTTGTAGTCCCCTGATACATGTTATATGGTTATTATATTTTATTGCTGTCTATGTGGGGTACGCGATCAAGGGTTCATTGTATGTGGATATCATATCATGCTTAATTTAATAACTTGGAATGTTAAAGGCCTACGTTCCCCGCAGAAGCGCATGATGATTCTACGTCATCTGAAGCGCTTAGGCGCTAATATAGCGCTTTTGCAGGAAACCCATCTAGAAGGGACAGATTTTCATAGAATGGCTAAATTGTGGGTAGGTGAGGTGTATGGGTCCTCTGCTGTTCAGGGGAAGGCGGGAGTCCTTACTTTGATACATAAGAACCTATCACAGAGGACCCAGGCCCTCTTTAATGATGATGCGGGAAGAATATCTGCTTTTACATTATCTTGTTCTGGGGGAGATATGGCTACATATAACATTTATGCCCCTAATGTATCCCAGGGCCCCTTTTACGCTCAGCTGAGCGCTAGGATACTGCAAGACCCCATAGGGGACAAACTTTTGGGTGGAGACTTAAATGCGGTGGTGAGAAGGTTAGAGGACCGACAGAGGGTGACACGAACAGGGCAGACGGATAAACCGGACGCAGAAATAGTGAGTCATTTTCTTTCAGACTCCGGCATGTTAGATTCCTGGAGGGTTCTTCATCCTGACGAACGACATTTTACACACTACTCGCATGTACATGACTCATGGTCACGTATTGACTACTGGCTATTGAGCCCCCATTTATTACACAGGGTACAAGATGTTTCTATAGGTGACTTGGTGCTATCCGACCACTCCCCGGTGGTGCTGACTATGACCGACTCCATCCCACATGGCACAGATTTTTTGTGGAAATTCCTGTCTTTCATGGCAAAAGATGACTCCTTTGTGGAACTGGTAAAAGGTTGGTGGCTAGAATACAGCTCTTTGAAACAGGAACATGCCTCAGATCTCCAGCTTTTCTGGGAGGCAGGTAAAGCGGTCATGAGGGGTCGACTGAAAAAGCATTCAATAACCTTCATTGGGAGTGGCTGGAGCGGGTGCTAGACAGAATGGGTTTCTGGGGACCCTTTTGAACATATCTCGAGAAATTATATGACAAACCTCAAGCTCGAATTGGCAAACCTGGAAATCTGTCTGCCCCCTTTGAGCTTCATAGAGGCACCAGACAGGGGTGTCCTTTGTCCCCCCCCCCTCCTGTTCAATATAGCGGTGGAACCCCTGGTACGTTACCTTAATAGACAAGGGCAGTTTACTGGTATCCGAGTGGGACTTAAAGGCAATATTCTTTGCGGATGATATCCTACTTTTCGTAGGGAAACCCACTGAGAAATTTCAGATATTAGACAAAAACTCATGTACCTCGGCTGGGGAAACAACTCTGAAAATCAAGGGTCGCACTTATGTGGCATACCAGTAGCTAGACACACTATCAAGTATCTAGGAATCAAACTAGGACACACGGCAGATTCATTGTATAGACTAAATAATACCCCTTTGTTCCATAAAATCTCGCAGGAACTACAAAGGTGGCAGGGTCTCCCTTTATCCAGGGGCGGACTGGGCCGGGGGGCAGGGGGGCAATTGCCCCCCGGACCTCCCTGGCTTGCTGTCCCGGCCGGCCGGCCGGGCCGGAATAAACAGCCACTTTATGCCAGGGAGACGGGGAGCAGGGGAGGCGTGTTGCCGGCAGCCTATCAGACAGGCCGCCGGACCGGCGCAGGCGGCGCGATGACGTCATCGCGCCACCTGCGCCGGTCCTGCGGCCTAACTGAGCCGCTGCGCTGCCATAAAGTGATTGCATCTGTGCTGGCTGGAGGCGGGACCGGAGTATTCCAGAGAAGCAGGGAGGTAAGTATAAGTCTGACTGACATTTTTTCTTTTTTTTTCTTTATTTCTGTCCCTATCTGGCTACTACTGGGCTGGCACTTTATGAGGGGGGTGGGGGGCAGGGGGGCACAATCTGGCTAGTGGCTACTCCTGGCACATTATAGGGGGGCCCCCCCTAATCTGGCTACTGGGCTGGCACTTTATGAGGGGGGGCAGGGGGGCACAATCTGGCTAGTGGCTACTCCTGGCACATTATAGGCCCCCCCCTAATCTGGCTACTACTGGGCTGGCACTTTATGAGGGGGGTGGGGGGCAGGGGGGCACAATCTGGCTAGTGGCTACTCCTGGCACATTATAGGGGCCCCCCCCCTATCTGGCTACTGGGCTGGCACTTTATGAGGGGGGTGGGGGGCCGGGGGGCACAATCTGGCTAGTGGCTACTGGTACATTATGGCACATTATGGGGGACCTATGGCTACTGGCACATTATGGGGGACCTATGGCTACTGGCAGATTATAGGGGGGGGCTATGGCTACTGGCAGATTATAGGGGGGGCTATGGCTACTGGCAGATTATAGGGGGGGCTATGGCTACTGGCAGATTATAGGGGGGCCTATGGCTACTGGCAGATTATAGGGGGGCCTATGGCTACTGGCACATTATGGGGAACCTATGGCTACTGGCACATTATGGGGAACCTATGGCTACTGGCACATTATGGGGAACCTATGGCTACTGGCACATTATGGGGGACCTATGGCTACTGGCAGATTATAGGGGGGGCTATGGCTACTGGCAGATTATAGGGGGGGCTATGGCTACTGGCAGATTATAGGGGGGCTATGGCTACTGGCAGATTATAGGGGGGCCTATGGCTACTGGCAGATTATAGGGGGGCACTATCTGGCTACTGGCACATTATATGGTGGGCTATGGCTACTGGCACATTATAGGGGGGCCTATGGCTACTGGCACATTATAGGGGGCCTATGGCTACTGGCACATTATAGGGGGGCACTATCTGGCTACTGGCACATTATAGGGGGGCACTATCTGGCTACTGGCACATTATAGTGCTGGGCCTATGGCTACTGGCACATTATAGGGGGGCCTATAGCTACTGGCACATTATAGGGGGGCTATTGGCTACTGGCACATTATAGGGGGCACTATGGGGACATTAGCTCAATTGGGGACATTACAAGGGGGTATTTTTTGCACTATTATAAGGAGAATTATTTCTACTGGGGGGGGGGGGCATTATGGTGGGCTTTATTACTCCCCCATGGTCTGAGTCCCCTAGTAGCAGCACCATCCTCTCTCTGCTCTGCTATCCCTCTGCCTCTTCTCCAAATCCTTATTATGAAATTTTTCTCATTAGGATAAAACACATCAGCTCCGCCGAACCCCCGGCCAAAGTGTGGAGGTGTCTGAGATCCCCAAGGGTCAAGCCAAGTAATTGTAAGTTTTCATATGAAATATGTTTGTTATACACATATAGCCTACACTGTGTCCCACAATATACAGTTTCTCCTGCAAAAGTCATCAAGTGTCATGGCGGGGGGGACACAGAGCAGCGCCTAGCGGGGAGGAGAGAATACACGGATGCAACACTGTATCAGCCAGAAAATGACACTTTCGGCATTATACCAAAAATTCCATTTTCGGCTGATATGTTTCGGCGACCGATATATCGGAGCATTCCTAGTTTATTTTGTTTTCCTGTGTTGGAATTTACATGGCTGACGAAAGTGGCAAGGGGAAATGGGAAAGCAGGAGGGGGGCTCAGTGGGCCTCTGGGTGTTACTTGCCCCCTGGGCCAAAAGTTGCCAGTCAGCCCCTGCCTTTATCCCTTTTAGGGAGAGTACATTTAATCAAAATGATCAGTTTTTCCAAACTTTTATACCCGATGCAAACGCTGCCTCTATAAATTAAACATACTGATATCACCACGCTTCACAGCGAAATGGCCCACTTCTCGTGGAAAGGTAGACGCCCTCGGATAGGAATCAGAAAGCTCATGGCACTTAAAATCAAAGGTGGCATGAATTTGCCGGATGTTAGGTTATACAACCTATCTGGCTTATTTAGACATATAATAGATTGGGTAAGGGAGACCAGCCATTGATCTGACTTTGACTTGGAGAAAACCCTGGTGGCACCTTTTGCTCCTTGTACCCTGTTACATACAAGTATCAGGGACAGAAAAGAAAAAAGAGGGGGTTAATCACCTGACTTCTCTGAAAGAGGATCAGGAAACTTAACTCGCAGGGCGCCAATAGGTATGGATACGACAAACTTTTACTAGAACTATAAAAAAAATGTTAAAACATAAGGTAGTAAAATACAATGACCACCAGAATCTAAGTGATTTAGAATCTATGCAATTTAAAAAGAAGGCTGCCGACGGGATATAACTAGCTAGGAAAGTGTACCTAGACAAGAATAGGCAGTTTGAGGAAAAAGATTTTTATCCCATAGGGAGGCGCCACTCTTCCGTTAGTAGTCAGCAGAAATTGTATATTTATAAAAATTCTTTATAAATGGTGATATTCATAGCATGATTTTATCAGACTATAGATAAAATATATTGTAAATATTTAGCCAGTAGTATGTAAACCAAATCTATAATATAAAACTTGGTTTATACTCACTTCACCCAGGAGGAGAGATGGGGGATAAACTCAAAACACCCCCAAACCCTTCCTCCTGCGCCTGGCTCGCTTCTAGAAAGTCAGGAAATAAACGGCAGTCCTTCAACTGGAACTTCTTGTTAATTCCTTTTATTGAGTAGTCAGGGTGGGGTGAGGAGAAGGCTCAACGCGTTTCGGGGATATATAAGTCCCCTTCATCAGGAGCATGTCTAATGGTGAACAAACTAGCTTATTTAAATCAAATGTGGCGCAAAAAAAAAAAAAAGGTTTGGCGCCACATTTGATTTAAATAAGCTAGTTTGTTCACCATTAGACATGCTCCTGATGAAGGGGACTTATATATCCCCGAAACGCGTTGAGCCTTCTCCTCACCCCACCCTGACTACTCAATAAAAGGAATTAACAAGAAGTTCCAGTTGAAGGACTGCCGTTTATTCTCTTCATCTTCAGGCACACTTTGGTCGCCTGGAAGGCTATCAGGAAACTCTTTCGCCTTAGTCAGAGAATGTCCAAATATCTGTCTTTATGAGAAACAATAAACTATTCAGAGTGGAGAGATAAGGGGATACTGACAGCAGCACATCTGATGCACCAAACGGACAACAGATGGCTAACACGCCAAGAAATCACAGACACATATGGGTTAAACCCCTTTCAAAGCGTACAATATGCGAAGGTCCACCATTTCCTTTCCAGTTGTTTGTTGAACCCTTCAGAGGAGACCAGACAGAATGCTTTCGATAAAATAGTGCGCAGAGGAACAGGACCGCAGTCAATCTCCTTTTTGTACTCCCAAGTTAGGGAGGTTCTGGGAGATGGGCTACCTAAACAGACTTTCAAGACCTGGGCTAGATTGTTAGAGGATCAGGAGGTGGAAGAGAAAATATTGAAAGGTTGGTGGGCAATGAGAAACCACATCATAAATGAGAATTGGAGGGACACGCATTTTAGGATCATGCACAATGCCATTTATGCTTTTAATCTTCCCCCAACAATAAATAAACCTGACAGATTGACACACTGCCCGAAATGTCAGATGCAAAGGTCCGACTTATTTCATGGGCTGTGGACCTGCCCGAAATCTGCAGAATTATGGGGACAGGTTGTAACTCTCGTTGAGGATGTCTAGAAATTAGACATACCTCTTACGCCCATAACTTATCTCTTCCACTTTTGGGAGACGGAGGGGAATGGTGGCCAGTTGGAACAGGAATTACCAGTCCTATTCCATGCAATATGTCTGGTAACTAAGAGGTTACCAGACATTCGTTACAACCCTCATGCCCCACCAAGGATAATATACTTAGAAGGGAGGAACAGAAAGTGGGGAAATTTGTTAAAAAATGGCGTGGCTTTTTAACGCATATTTTCTCTGATGGGAAAATAGAAAACATAATGAGGCCTTTTACTTTGACGAAATGGTATCTAATGGAGCAATTAAAAGGTTCCTTAGGCAGACTACAACAGGGACCTTAAAGAGTTTTCTTGTCCTTAACGGGAGCCTTATGACATATTTGGAGTATTATGTAGAACATACCCTTATCGACGGTCAGGGTTTTAAAACCTAGGGTTTTTGAAGGTGATGTATCCCGTGGAGACAGTTCTGTTTCTGTTGTGTTTTATGTTTTTTGACAAAAAAAAGGGGGGAAACAGAAGGCAAAAGATCACTCTCACGAATTCGAGTACTAAGGAGGCTGTAACTGTACATTTTGAGAAATGTGAAAAAGTGACAATAGTGTAATTTTCAACTATGTTGGTAAATGTGAACTTATTGTCAACATGTATGCCTGTACTTAATAGGTATGCCTGTACTTAATAGGTATGCCTGTACTTTCCCGTAATAAAAATGTTTTAAAAAATAAATATAAAGAATCCATGACAATTTTACAGCAAAATCTGCGTGCGTCGGGATTTTGCTGTGAGTTCACCGTGGATTCTACCCCTATACATTGAAGGGACACAGAACCAGCATGCTGCCACTTCTGGATTTCCTCTTATTTTGTGACATAACAGTTCTGACTACAATAAACATGCAAGAATTGCACTTAGTAGTTTTCTTCTTAGTACATTAAAGGGGTCGTCTAATCTACAGATATTGATGGCCTATTCTAAGGATAGGTAATCAATATCAGATTGTGGGGGTCTGCCGGCTCCAGAAACTAGACAGTGTATGGAACTGGAAGCAGACAGCTTTATACTTTATGTAGTGAGTAGTGCATCTTAGCTACCATTTAAAGGAAATGTGTCACCAAAACTTTTATCTGCCATTTAAAACCAAACAAATACTTTTTTCTAATCTGTTTTTATTTTCTGATTGTAGATTTTTTTAAATGTATTTTATCTCCTGAACATGATTCTTAACATCAGCAGTACGGCAGCCCCATGGGCCATAGTGACAATGGTCACTAACTTCTATGGGAGAGTTTTCTAGGCATGCCCTGTGACCTGTGCAGAGGTCATTGTACAAGGGAAGACTAGATAAGCTCTGACAATCCCCTATTGTGAATGGTGGATCCTGTCTTATCTGTACACAGAGGTGATATCATTACAGGCAGGATTAGAATGAGTTAAATGCAGTGTTCTCTATAGACCAACAAGTTGCGCCAATTATTAGATAGTGACCAGAGCAAAAACTGCAGGATTTTTGGTTTTAGTTTAAATATAAAAAGTTGAAAATTAAAAATAACAATTAAAAATTATTTAAAAATATATTAAACATAAAAAGTGATGTAAAGAGTAGGTTATTTTCTGATAACACATTCCCTTTAAGTGAATGGGCGTTAAGCTGCAGTACATCAGTTTCTGAAACTACATAGTGTACAGAACCTTCTGCTTCCATGTGAGACCACCACCGATCTGATATGGATGACCAATCCTTTCAGAGGACATTTTGTATTCCAGTGAAAGGGGCTGAGCTGCAATATCAGTCACACCCTAAGGACAAGTGTGCCGTTTCTGAAATATAGCAGCCATATTTTTCTAATCAAAAGAACCCCTTTAAATGTATAAACTGTATAGTGTAAGCTCACATTCTCCCAGTGGTGGCTGAAGCCAGCCGAATTGCATAATTTAATAATATATCAATACAGAAATTTAGAGGTATGTACCAGAAAAATGGAGTTACTACCACTATAAAGATATAAGAACTTAGGTACTGTACTTTCAACAAACTTTGCATAAATCAATAGTCTAGGTGAACTTAAGAACATTTGTAATGTATCTGATTAGAGAAAGATTTCCCCACTTATCAGCCACTTCCTTGTCTGCCTACAGAACTGATTATTCATTATTAATGCACAGCTAAAACCAATCTTGAGAGGCAAGGCCAACTATCAGCTCACTGAGGCATGCTACACATACAAGTCTATAGAGAGCTGCTGGAGGAAGACAGAGCCACATATACACTGCTGTGAACGGATCCGATTATGTACATGGCCGGTGGCTGCGAGGAGGGCTCAGGCAGCCTCTCCTTAAGTTTTCTATCTCACTCCAGTACTGGACTCACAGCTACACTTCTCAATACTGTATTGTATAATGTCATCCATGCTGCTTCTTCTGAGATAGTGCTACAGAGAGATGGTGGAGCAGGATCTCCTTTTCTCTATGTGCTGTGTATGGAAGACATCATAGCAACCAGTATAGCCATTAGCTCTGGGAAAGTTAACAAGTCAGCAGGATACAAGTCATATAATGCCAAATATAGTGTAAGGCTCTTTTTACGCTGCGTTCGCAGGTTCGGTCCAAGGTTTCTATTGGGAGGATTTCCTGGTGGAAAACCTTGGATGCAACTGAGTGGCATTCATCACCCATAGGCGCCCACGTTTATAAAAAATGTGTACTGGGCGGTATAGAAAAGTGCAACCTGCTGTACTATTTCATGTAGTCCAAACACAGAAATCTTAACCAAGACCAAAAAAATACACTTTTTTTTTTTTTTTTACTCCATTGGTGTAATGGGTACCTATGGGTCCATTTAAGGGTACATTCACACAGGTGCGCACTGCATCATGCTGCAGACCCATTGACTTCAGTGGGTTTGTGGTCCACATGTTGCAGTGAAGTATAGGAAATGTCCTATCTTTTGCAATGTAGCAGCACGGAAGCGTGAATGCCTCCTAAGGGTAAAGAGAATATCTCACAACTGGACCATTGTTGTAACAGAAAGTAAATTATAAAAGTAACTGGTTTTTCATGCTGAATCATATTCAAATATTTAATCTTGGCACAACCCCATTAGTTTCTGTAGACCAGTCCTCCCAGGCTCCCCAAAAACTTACTTTGGATGTCATCTTGAGACAGGAACTTTGTCTGCAGAAAATACAATATCAGTTACCTAACAGTACGATAATGGCAGCAACACATGCAAACATGTAGAAAATAAAAATGATGAGGTCCAGAGGAATACAGCTAAAAAGGTCATCAGGCTTAGAAGAATAATTGTGGTCATCTACCCTCAATGAACTGGGAACGGATGTACAGGTGTGCCGTCTGATAATAACCTACCATCTCTGGTCTCTGTGCTGTTCCTGCTTCCTGCTGTGTGCAAGATGTTAAAGTCCACAAAGGAAGAAGAACGTCCGGCCGCAGTAATGCTATTGTCATAGAGACCAGGGGTCAGATTCCAGCATGATCCACCAGGTAACAGGTCCTATTACCCTCATAAAACAGCTGTCACACAAGACTCCAATTCCCATGAAGTATTTATGGCGTGTACGCAGAATGCGGCCTCTTGGACAATTCCCATACTTTTGTCTTACAGAGCATAAAATGTGTATCAAGCAAATTAACTCTTTATTTTCTGCATGTGCATATAACTCTAACGTTGCCCCAAGGACATCATGTCCTCACATTACCTCTGCTGGCTCAGTAAGCTTGGGTAAGTGTAAGGAATATGTCTTTTTATGCCTGCCTCTGATGATTCTCTCAGGGGATATAGGTCCATTTGTATAGAGCAAGCCATTTTCATCCTTCATTAGAAATACGCCCGGAAACCAATGTTAATATGCATTTTTAAAAGCATTCAAAATAAACATATTAACATTAGGCTGGTTCCTTATTTGGAGGGTCCTAATTATGGAGGTAAGCTGCTAATGCAGCATGTTCTACCATATGTATTGGTACCATATTTGACTATAGAAGTGAATACAGCCTACAAATACTTGCGTCTTAGGCCTCATGCACACGACCGTGGTGTGTTTTGCAGTCCGCAAATCGTGGATCCGCAAAACACGGATGGCGTCCGTGCGCAAATTGCGGGACGGCACGGACAGCCTTTACTATAAATGCCTATTCTTGTCCGCAAAGCGTGGACAAGAATAGGACATGTTGGGGGTTTTTTTCGGCGGGGCCACGGAACGGAGCAACGGATGCGGAGAGCACACGGGGTGCTGCCCCATTGAAATGGCGGCTCAGATGTGGACCAAAACGAAGGCCTTATTATGTCCTTTCAACGCATTAAGAGTCAAGCTAGTGTTTGCTACAGCTACATCTGCTTGTCAGAAGCAGCAGGACAGCCAGCTATGCACTTACTCTACATTAACAACATTTTTAATGAAGACTACTTAGAAAGTTTTTAAAATGGGTTCTCGCATCTATGGCATCTTGCAACGGTATGCCATATACGGTGCATTCGGAAAGTTTTCAGACCCTTTCCCTTTTTTCACATTTTGTTATGTTCCCCATCATTCTGCACCCCATTATGACAAATGAAAACAGAGCTAGAAGGAGCTACAGGTCCTTCTCAAAAAATTAGCATATTGTGATAAAGTTCATTATTTTCTGTAATGTACTGATAAACATTAGACTTTCATATATTTTAGATTCATTACACACCAACGGAAGTAGTTCAAGCCTTTTATTGTTTTAATATTGATGATTTTGGCATACAGCTCATGAAAACCCAAATTTCCTATCTCAAAAAAATTAGCATATTTCATCCGACCAATAAAAGAAAAGTGTTTTTAATACAAAAGAAGTCAACCTTCAAATAATTATGTTCAGTTATGCACTCAATACTTAGTCGGGAATCCTTTTGCAGAAATGACTGCTTTAATGCGGCGTGGCATGGAGGCAATCAGCCTGTGGCACTGCTGAGGTGTTATGGAGGCCCAGGATGCTTCGATAGCGGCCTTAAGCTCATCCAGAGTGTTGGGTCTTGCATCTCTCAACTTTCTCTTCCCAATATCCAACAGATTCTCTATGGGGTTCAGGTCAGGAGAGTTGGCAGGCCAATTGAGCACAGTAATACCATGGTCAGTAAACCATTTACCAGTGGTTTTGGCACTGTGAGCAGGTGCCAGGTCGTGCTGAAAAATGAAATCTTCATCTCTATAAAGCTTTTCAGCAGATGGAAGCATGAAGTGCTCCAAAATCTCCTGATAGCTAGCTGCATTGACCCTGCCCTTGATAAAACACAGTGGACCAACACCAGCAGCTGACATGGCACCCCAGACCGTCACTGACTGTGGGTACTTGACACTGGACTTCAGGCATTTTGGCATTTCCCTCTCCCCAGTCTTCCTCCAGACTCTGGCACCTTGATTTCCGAATGACATGCAACAGTCCAGTGCTGCTTCTCTGTAGCCCAGGTCAGGCGCTTCTGCCGCTGTTTCTGGGGAATGCGGCACCTGTAGCCCATTTCCTGCACACGCCTGTACACGGTGGCTCTGGATGTTTCTACTCCAGACTCAGTCCACTGCTTCCTCAGGTCCCCAAGGTCTGGAATCGGTCCTTCTCCACAATCTTCCTCAGGGTCCGGTCACCTCTTCTCGTTGTGCAGCGTTTTCTGCCACACATTTTCCTTCCCACAGACTTCCCACTGAGGTGCCTTGATACAGCACTCTGGGAACAGCCTATTCGTTCAGAAATTTCTTTCTGTGTCTTACCCTCTTGCTTGAGGGTGTCAATGATGGCCTTCTGGACAGCAGTCAGGTCGGCAGTCTTACCCATGATTGCGGTTTTGAGTAATGAACCAGGCTGGGAGTTTTTAAAAGCCTCAGGAATCTTTTGCAGGTGTTTAGAGTTAATTAGTTGATTCAGATGATTAGGTTAATAGCTTGTTTAGAGAACCTTTTCATGATATGCTAATTTTTTTAGATAGGAATTTGGGGTTTTCATGAGCTGTATTAATCATCAATATTAAAACAATAAAAGGCTTGAACTACTTCAGTTGGTGTGTAATGAATCTAAAATATATGAAAGTCTAATGTTTATCAGTACATTACAGAAAATAATGAACTTTATCACAATATGCTAATTTTTTTAGAAGGTAGAAGGACCTGTATATATTAAATGATGATTTATATCACCAGACTTTTTAATTTAGGTATATGGAGTGGAAATGGTGATTTATAATTAAAATTTAACTTTTATTGGTTATATATAGAATAGGGTCCCTATGTGTTTAATTTAGATATAGAGAAAGTGATGATAACAATCAGGATACACGAATAAAGAAAGAGGTGTACAGCCGCACCTTACCTATGGAGTGGTTGGTGTTCGGCAGCACCTAAAGTAACCGGTAGTCCCACCGTATATGGGTTAAGGTCCTCTGGTTACTGTTGATGTTCGAATAGCGATTGATAAGCTACAAAATAATGCAATTAGGGCTGGGCGGGGATATTGGTGCATAAGAGGTACCTAGACAGCCCTGAATTATGGGTACTATCACGGCCCTTACGTCCTAACCACGGAGCACCCGTTCTAATAAGAACGACCCCGTCCGGAACCTTGCCCTTTTTGCTACTTGGCCCTATTGTGCCCTAGTGTAGCTAATCCCTACATGCATGTTTCGTAAAACTGGGAATCCCTGTGGTTATGCTTGAAGATGTCCGACTATTAGATAGTCTATCCGATACTAACATCCAGGATGAGGGTAAAGGACCGTTCACCTCCCTAAGGGCAAAAAGCAAAAAAATGCCCCCGGTAGGAGACATCTCATGTCTGGATGTGTTCCTGCAACTAGTCACCACAGACTTGGGTGAACTAGCAGCATCCGGACCATCCAGCAATCTCTCAAGTAGAGAACAGAAAATCATGTCAAATTTAAAAAAAGATGAGACAGTTACGATTAAACCCTCAGATAAAGGGGGTAACATCGTCATTATGGATACGGGGGACTACTGTAAGATGTGTCTACAGTTGTTGAAAGACAAAAAAAACTATGGCATTCTCACCTGCAACCCAACAAATACTTTCTTGACAGAGCTACGTACCATCCTAATAGAGGCCAAACTGAATAAAATCATCTCAGAGGCCGAATTCGATTTCCTGTTCCCCATTTCCTGTTTCCACTCCATATACCTAAATTAAAAAGTCTGGTGATATAAATCATCATTTAATATATAGCTCCTTCTAGCTCTAATTAATCCTCCTCGTGGCATGGCAGGGTTTCTGGCGGGAGGTTTGGACACGGAGGCATGGCTTGCAGAGGCCAAGGAAGTATTTTCAGATAGAACATATACTCAAAAAATTTTACACCATCATACAAATCGGCCTTTAAGGAATTAAACAAATTATATCGTGAACACATCTCAAGCTGGTGGGAGGTACAAAGTCTGGACAACTATATTATACATGGAATTGTCCCAAGAGGCCTAAGAATCCCCATGGTCCCAGTACCCAAACAAAGGAGCGCAGGATTTAACGGCAGATGGGAAGAACTAGCGACATCCAGCTCTCTGAAATTCATGGCATTACTGCTCGAGGAAGAAAAAATCCAATTGGAAAACCTTAGTGAGAAACTAAAAGCACAAATAGAAATCACAAAAACGTTTGCCCAAGACCCGGAATTTAACAACGCAGAAAAATTACTGCAAACATCGGTAGAAAAATTCCAATTCTTCCTACGAGACAGAAAACATCGACAATTCAATCACGATCTGTCAGAATTTAAAGAAAACAAGGCATATTGCGTACTTAGTGAAAAACCGACAGCGAGAGAAGTAGCGTCAGATCTATCTGCTACAGAAACGGACATTTCAGACAGTGATCGGGAACAACCCAATAGAAATAAAACCAGAAACTCCTATAGAAGAGGAAGAGGTAGGGGCAATAGGGGAAGAGGCCAATCTGGTGGGGTCCCACCGAATTTTTTAGATCAAAGCATCCCCTACCCGTTGAGAACTCGCTCCAAACAACGGGAGCCACAGGGCCCGAAGTAATTAATCTGTCAAAAAGGCCGCTATCATCTCTCGAAATGGCGGTATTAAGTAAGGGACTCTCATTTGTGCCGACACAGCGCTTTAATGAGTTCTCATGGGTAAAAGACTTAAATTTATTTATCCGGAAACTCAGATGGCATAAATGTTTTAAAACAGGCGACAAACGCCAATGCCGGGAACTGGGAATCCCTGTGGATATGCTTGAAGATGTCCGACTATTAGATAACATCCAGGATGAGGGTAAAGGACCGTTCACCTCTCTAAGGGCAAAAAGCAAAAAAATGCCCCCGGTAGGAGACATCTCATGTCTGGATGTGTTCCTGCAACTAGTCACCACAGACTTGGGTGAACTAGCAGCATCCGGACCATCCAGCAATCTCTCAAGTAGAGAACAGAAAATTTAAAAAAAGATGAGACAGTTACGATTAAACCCTCAGATAAAGGGGGTAACATCGTCATTATGGATACGGGGGACTACTGTAAGATGTGTCTACAGTTGTTGAAAGACAAAAAAACTATGGCATCCTCACCTGCAACCCAACAAATACTTTCTTGACAGAGCTACGTACCATCCTAATAGAGGCCAAACTGAATAAAATCATCTCAGAGGTCGAATTCGATTTCCTGTTCCCCAATTTCCCAGTGACAGCAACGTTTTATAGTCTCCCCAAAATACACAAAGGGACAAACCCCCTGAAAGGACGACCTATAGTCTCAGGGATAGGGAGTATATGCCAAAATCTAGGCAAATATATTGATCAGATACTCCTACCCTTTGTTACAGCGCTGCCCTCCTACACACGGGACAGTATGGACCTCCTCAAAAGAATAGAGGGGGTTACACTGGAAAAACAATCGATCTTAGCCAGTATAGATGTGGAGGCTCTGTACTCATCGATACCCCATGAGGCAGGACTTAGAGCAGTGGAATACTATCTTAGCATGAGGGGTCAACAGTTTGGGGAGCACAATCGTTTTGTCCTGAGACTCCTTGAATTCATCCTGACACACAATGTTTTTCTGTTTGAAGGTCGGTGGTACCACCAGCTCAGGGGCACCGCGATGGGATGCTCCTGTGCACCATCGTATGCAAATCTGCTCCTGGGCTGGTGGGAGACCAATAATGTCTTCAGTGAAGGGATGTCGTCATGGACCGGGCCCATTGCATTATGGGTCAGGTACATTGACGACATATTCATTATTTGGAACGCATCCGTACCAACCTTCACAACGTTTGTGGGCAAACTTAATGAAAATATGCTGGGTCTACACTTCACCTACGAAGACAAATAAAAATACATTACCATTTCTGGATATACTAATCCAGAGAAGTGCCTCTGATGAAGTGGCAACGACTATATTTAGGAAACCCACGGCAACAAATTCAGTCTTACATTGGAGCAGTAGTCACCCTCTACCCCTCAAGAGGGGCATACCACGAGGGCAATATCTACACCTAAGATGGAACTGCTCCGAAAAAACTGAATTTGTCAAACAGGCAAAGATTTTGAGGGATAGATTCCTCTCAAGGGGTTATCCCGACTCAGTATTGAGGTCGGCATACCAACAGGCACTAGCGGCATCCCGTACCGAATTACTGGTTCCCAAAACCAAACCTCCTGATACTAGACAGAAGATCAGAGTAATAGGTACTTTTGATGAGGCAGCCAGTGATGTCAGAAACATCTTTCAGAAACACTGGCCCATCCTAATGATGGACCCAGATATCAAGGAGAGGATCTTTGACTATCCCCAGATCACTTTTAGGAGGGGTAACAGCCTCAAAGACATTTTGGTACACAGCCATCACAGTCCAACTGTTAAAGGTACTTGGCTGGATCGCAGACCACTAGGGTGTTTCAGGTGTAGTGGCTGCATAGCTTGCAATACGGTACAAACAGGCAAAGAGTTTGTCAGCATCAATCTACAAAGGTCTTTTAAGATCAATGACTTCATAAATTGCCGCACTAAGGGAGTCATCTACAGAATTACCTGTGAATGCCCATTGGAATACATCGGCAAGACAAAGCGTGAATTACGCAGACGTATTGTCGAACATCTGGGGGACATTAACAACAAAAGAGATACAGCCGTATCACGCCATGTACATGAACACCATCATGGAGACCCCCGGAGTATTAAAGCTATGGGCATCGAGGTAGTCGCCCCCCCATTGAGGGGAGGAGACTGGGATCGCATGCTTTTACAACACGAAGCACGATGGATCCATACTCTACGCACCGCAGCCCCTAAAGGGCTAAATGAGCAACTTTGCTTTGGATGCTTTATATGACAGCCATTGGATAAGTTTATAACACAAGAAGGGGAATGCACCCCCATATATTAATCTGAGAAGCTCATTTAAATCCCAAATACACGCTACTAAAAACAAACATATTATATGTAGGACAAACCATACTAATAATTATGCTAATTTAACCCCCAAATACATACTATTAAAAAGTTAAAGATCATCCGTAGGACATGCTGATGTAACCCCGGCAATATGTACATATCTACTAGGTGACAGAAGATCAGGTCATCTGGTATATTTATTGTGCCAAAAAATATTTTATTGTATGCAGTCCTTTTATGTATATACTCCGTTTTGAGATCAAAAACCATCTCCTTAAAAATCAACAAGGATATTAATGACTGTTGTGGATCCTGGATAGGATCTTCTTCCTAATTGCAGGAAATGTTAAAATAGGTACTGCTGCTCCTGCATACGTGTCTGAACAAAACCGACCAGAATATCTTTATTTTTACCATACTGCATCAAATGCCACCTTTAAATACACTGCATTTGCTATAGACGGTGTTATTACAATGGTTGCCTCATAATGTCCCGGTTACCAGGCAACCCACAAAACACTGGCCGTAGGAATGTATCTGTCTCGGGCCGATGACGTAATTCCAGGCCAGGAGGAATGACGTACCTCTTCCTGAACATGCTGGTATGTGTGCTCTTCACTTCCAGCATAGACAGCGCATGCGTGGCGGCGTCGGAAAGGTCCGCTGACGTCACCGCGCTGCGCTCCAAGCCTCTATCTGAGAGGACACTAGTTGTATAACGTACATTGTCAGCGCATGCGTGAGCACGTCAAATGCATCACGATGTCATCACGCTGCGCTCCAAGCCTCCTTCTGAGGCGAAACGATGTTCAAATAGAAGCGCCCGGCGTCCGGCAAGTAGGCTACATCACGGCCTCAGGAGACACCGCGGCGGTTCATGAGAAGGACGTGACCATCTATAGGCTATCCTTTCAACATTGCCTCGATATCATGAAGCGAGCACGGCGCCCAGATACATAAGTGGAGCCTGGATAAGAGGCTACCCTAAGGTATCAATTGTGTCAATCATTGCCAAGTACAACTGTGTTGATTATTATATCAAAACCGACACTATATGCTTGTATACTGTATTGCCCCTTTATGTGTGCCTATATGCCCCTGATGAGTTTTTTACGAAACATGCATGTAGGGATTAGCTACACTAGGGCACAATAGGGCCAAGTAGCAATAAGGGCCGGGTTCTTATTAGAACGGGTGCTCCGTGGTTAGGACGTAAGGGCCGTGATAGTACCCATAATTCAGGGCTGTCTAGGTACCTCTTATGCACCAATATCCCCGCCCAGCCCTAATTGCATTATTTTGTAGCTTATCAATCGCTATTCGAACATCAACAGTAACCAGAGGACCTTAACCCATATACGGTGGGACTACCGGTTACTTTAGGTGCTGTCGAACACCAACCACTCCATAGGTAAGGTGTGGCTGTACACCTCTTTCTTTATTCGTGTATCCTGAGTGTTATCATCACTTTCTCTATATCTAAATTAAACACATAGGGACCCTATTCTATATATAACCAATAAAAGTTAAATTTTAATTATAAATCACCATTTCCACTCCATATACCCAAATGAAAACAGAATATTAGAAATCTGTTGATTTATTGAAAAGGAAAAACTAAACATTGACAAGTACTATTACTCAGGATTTAGTTGATGCACCTTTGGCAACGATTATGGCCTCCAGTCTTCTTGGGTATGATGCCACAAGATTTACACACCAGGATTTAGAAACATAGAATGTGTCGGCAGATAAGAACCATTTGGCCCATCTAGTCTGCCCAATATACTGAATACTATGGATAGCCCCTGGCCCTATCTTATATGAAGGATGGCCTTATGCCGATCCCATGCATGCTTAAACTCCTTCCCTGTATTTGCCAGGCTATGAGCTGTACGCTGCGATTGGCCAGCACTGCAGCAAGGGACACGCCTCCTACAAAAAATCAGTCAGAGGGAGCGCAGACACCGGAGCCTATACCGGGCGAACGGAGCGGCGCCCAGGCATACTAGTAAGTGCAGGGGGACCCCAGGGCGCCGCTCTGCCTACTGATCTAGTTAGTTTTTAGTTTGTACAGTAGTGAAAGGTCCTCTTTAAGTATGGTTACCATTAATTTCCCAATATTGATGTCAGGCTTACTGGCCTATAGTTGCCCGATTCCTCCCTACTACCTTTCTGGTGAATGGGCACAACATTTGCTAATTTCCAATCTTTTGGGACGACGCCTGTTACCAGTGATTGGTTAAATAAATCTGTTAATGGTTTTGCTAGTTCACCGCTAAACTATTTTAATAGCTCTGGGTGTATTAATTTTAGACAGCTGACTTAGAACCTCTTCCGCTGTAAAGACACATGCATCAAAAGATTCATTAGTCTTCTTTCCTAACTGAGGTCCTTTTCCTTCATTTTCCTTTGTAAAAACTGAACAGAAGTATTCATTGAGGCAGTCAGCTAGTTCTTTATCTTCTTCCATATACCTTACTTCTTTTGTTTTTAATTTGGTAACTCCTTGTTTTAGTTTCCTTTTTTTTATTTATATATCTGAAGAATGCCTTATCGCCTTTTTTCACTGACTGAGCCAATTTCTCTTCTGCCTGTCCTTTAGAAGCTCTTATAACTTCTATAATTACTAAATGTTATCTTTTAGTTTTTAATGATTTTGGCCACTTCTGCTGAGTACCACAGTGGTCTCTTCCTTTTTTTTTTGCTTTTACTGACAAGCCTAATGCAATAATCTGTTGCCTTTAGAAGAGCCACTTTTAAGTAGTCCCCTTTCTCCTGGACTCAATTGAAACTGTTCCAATCTGATAGGGACTCGTATACCACTAATATAATTTTAGAAAAGTAAGTTTTTCTAAAATCTAAAACTTTTGTTCTTGTGTGGTGTGACTCAGTCACTGTACTTATAGTAAACCGCATTGACTGGTGATCACTAGATCCCAAGCTTTCCCCTACAGTAATATCAGATAGCAAATTCCCATTTGTAAATACTAACTCTAAAATGGCCTCCTTCCGGGTTGGCTCCTGAACTACTTTCTCTAGAGATAATCCCAGTAGGGAATTTAGAATATCTGTACTCTTGGCAGAACTAGCTATTTTGGTTTTCCAGTTTACATCAGGAAGATTAAGATCTTCCATAATAACTTCCCCTTTCAATGTCATTTTAGCTATTTTCTCAACTAGTAGTTTATCTAATTCATTGACTTGGCCAGGTGGTCTATATATCACACCTACACGAGTTAACTTATGATTATCAAGCTGCAACGTAACCCAAACTGACTCTAAATTGGTCTCGGACACCTCTCCCCCTTTCTTGCCTCTGTCTTTCCTATATAGAGAGAACTCCCTATAACACTTGTTATATCCCAGTCATTACTCCCATTGAACCATGTCTCAGCAACAGCCACTAAATCTATATTCTCAGCTGCCATTATAGACTCAAGTTAATTGATCTTATTCCCTAAACTGCGAGCATTTGTAGACAAGACTCTGAGCTGTTCATTTCTTAACCTATATGCTACTGGCATTGTTCCGGGGGGCAGCCAGACTGCTGGATTATCACTCTTTTGCTCCCCTTTCCTAGTTTAAATGCTCCCTAGCAAATACTGTGAGCTTGTTACCTTGAGAGAAAGATGCAAACCATCTTTCTTGTACAGTTCTTTTCCATTCCAATGAGAGCTAACATCAGACACAAAGCCAAACCCTTGGTTCAGACACCATTCACCAAACCATACATTGAATTCCTTAATGCGCATCTGCCTGTCATGCTGAAGGTTATGCACAGGCAAAACTGCAGAGAATGAAACAGTCGATGCACCCTCCCATATATTATTACCAAGTGTGTGAAAAGCTTCCTTCACCTTTGAAACCTCATTGCAAGCCAGATCATTTGTCCCAAGATGGACAATAACATCCACCTCCCTTTCCTGCTTTGCTTGCCTAACAATATTAAGGATACGTTGTCTGTCCCTGCTAGTGGTAGCACCAGGGAGACCTCTCACAAAACCAATTTACTCAAACGTCACACCTCTTATGATAGAATCGCCCACCAACAGCTGCTTACTATCAGTCCTCACCTTATCCTTTTTTGTCTTTGGCTGCAGTCTTGCATACTTTAGGCATGGAAGATGATTGTTCCTCACCCACTGTGCCTGAGCCATCCTCCATGTTGCTCTTGCGCTCTGAAAGTGCTGCAAATGAATTATGGAGAGCCACAGACTGTGGGACATGTCTTCTATCGACAACTCTCAGTCTACCAGAACCTGCAGTAACCCATCTTCCATTTCTAGGGGGCCTCTGTAGCAGTGGCATTGCAACGTTCCCAGACTAAGTTTAATTTACAAATCGCAGATTTAAAAAAAAAAAGCTATTTCCTGATGCATTATGGAGAGCTGTATACAGATCAGACAGCATCCAAACCTCCGAACCTGAAATAAAAGCACAATTCCTGCACAGAACTAGGTCTGCCATTTTGAAGAGGGGAAAGATTTTAAACAAACAAATCTTACTTTTTTAGATTGTATCCACCTCCAGATTACCTCCTGAATATCTCCAATGCACGTAGAAATGCTGCACTTTGAGAATGATGCGAGCTATAATTAGGCAAGCTAATACTATGTTTCTATATACACACACACTCCGACAAAAGCTCCTCCCCAACAACCAATTTGACACCTTAATCACCCTATGCTCATTTGCAATCAGACAAAAGCAAGAAAAATGTCTAACAAATTCCTTACCTGTTCTGAAGCAGAGTGTCTGAGTAGCCACCAAAAACACAGCTGAAGTTCTGCTACAGTGTAAAAGCTCTGTTAGTCTCCTGAATATCTAAATGCACTTATAAATGCTGCGCTTTGAGAATGATGCAAGCTATAATTTTGAGGATTTTCTTCCATTTTTTTCTCTGGAAATCCTTTCCAGCTCTGTCAGGTTGGATGGGGACCTTTGGTAGACAGCCATTTTAAGGTTCCACCAGAGATGTTCAATTGGGTTCAGGTCAGGGCTCTGGCTGGGCCCTCAAAGACGTTCTCAGAGTTGTCTCTAAACTGCTCCTGTATTGTCTTGGCTGTGTGCTTAAGGTCATTGTCACTTAAAAAAAACCTCACAGGATGATGCTGTCAACACCATGCTTCACTATATGGATGATATTGGGCCTGGTTTCCTCCAGACTCTTAGAACTGAGACCAAAAAGTTCAATCTTGGTTTCATCAGACCAAATAATTTTGTTTCTCACAGTTTGAGAGACTGAGGAAAGGTTTCTTTCTGGCCACTCTGATGTTTCACCTTCTGGAAGTTTCTCCCTTCAACATACAGGATCTTAGGAGCTCAGCCACAGAGACCATTGGGTTCTTTGTCACCTCTCTTACCAAGGCCCTTCGGTTTTGATTACTTAGTTTGGTGGGGCGGTCCGATATAGGAGGAGTCCTGGTTCTTCCAAACTTCTTCCATTTAAGAGTTATGAAGGCCACTGTGATCTTGGGAACTGTCAGTGCAGCAGAATTTTTTTTGTATTCTTCTCCAGACCTGTGCCTCCACACAATCTTGTCTCTGAGCTCTACAGGCAGTTCTTTCCTCCTCATAACTTTGTTTTTGCTATGACATGCATTGTCAGCTGTGAGACCTTATATAGACAGTGCTGTGTCTTTTCAAATCATGTCCAATCAACTGAATTTACCATGGGTAAATGATCAAGAGAAATGGGAGGCTCCTAGACTTAAAGGGGTTATCCCACTTTGCGTTTTTAAAAACTTACCTGCTGCCACCGCGCGTTCACTTCCTGGATTCTGGCTGGGGGCGGGCTTCATCTTGATTGAAGTCTTCTCCCGGCCGTGCCGCGCGCTGGACTGAACGCGCATGCCGCCGCGCATGCGCAATGGTGACTTATTTCTGCCCAGTATAGTACAGAGCCGGCATGTGTGTTCGCGGCTCTGTACTATTCTGGCCGGGAAGAAGTCACCGTCGCGCATGCGCAGCAGCGTGCACGTTCAGAACAGCAAGCGGCCCGGCCGGGAGAAAAGAAGGAGTCTTCTGGGCAAGCGCGACCGGGATTTTGGAGAAGAGCGGTGGTCGTAACCAGGGGAGACCGAGTCACAACAATAAGGTAAGTGGGGATGAATTTTATCCTAATCGGTGGGAATTTGTTAATAAAGTATATTTACAAAAATGATTACTGTCAAATCATTAACAGATTTAACAGTGATCATTATGATGGGATAACCCCTTTAAATGTCAAGTGTCATTTACAAAAGGGTCTAAATACATATATCCATGTTTAGTTTTTCCCTTTTTACTAAATTTCCAAACATTTCTAAACTTATGTTTTCACTTTTTATTAAGGGGCGAAAAAGTGATTTTAATTTTTATTTTAACATAAGGCCTTAACAAAATTTAAAAAATAGAAAGTGAAATGGTGTGAAGACTTTCTGAATGTTTTGTATGTCTAACAGGTGCAGGTCCCAGAAAATGACCCTGAAGGCATGTATGTAGAGTTGTGAAAATACCTGAGAAGTCTCATAGTGGTAAATGGAGTGATGCTCTCCCTTCACTTTGGGATCCTGTAGTGGTGAATAGAGAGATGCCTTACTTCCAGGGCTTGCTCTCCTTTCACTACTATGGGACTTCTGAAAATAGCTGAGCTGGCTGTCCCAGTCCCATAGCAGTGAATGGAGAGGATGCAGTGCATTTGGGGTGTACCCTGGTCTTTTCAGGGGCCCCATTCTGGAGACAGATGTGGTTTCCAACTCTGGGTCCGGCTCCTCTCAAACATTTATGCCATATATGTCCCAGGGAATGTGCCTTTAATTTCACAACTTGGAGGCAAATAAACAATAAAATAAGTTTAGTGTAAATGTGTCCACAGTCTAACTTATTGCCCCCATATAATGATTGATTTCTGTGGATGACACTTTGGCATGTTTTCCAGCTTTGTGCACTTTAAATTTCTGCTGGGTCATGTGCCATTTGCGGACATATCACCGCTGAGGCCAGTCACTGACTGAAGTGGCGTTCGTGACCCCGTCCAGTTGGAAGATTATAGGACTGGGACTGAAAGACCGCAAAAGGGACCTACAGAGCCTGAACTAGTGTTGGGCGATATAAAAAATATTCAGACGATAACAATATATATTGCGATAAATACCCATTTAAACGAAAAAAAAAAAAAAAAACACAAGGAGACCTTATACTGTACGGGGCAGCCAAAAAGAGACGTTATACTGTACGGGGCAGCCACAAGGAGACGTTATACTGTACGGGGCAGCCACAAGGAGACGTTATACTGTACGGGGCAGCCACAAGGAGACGTTATACTGTACGGGGCAGCCACAAGGAGACGTTATACTGTACGGGGCAGCCACAAGGAGATGTTATACTGAATAGGGCCAACCACAAGGAGACGTTATACTGTATGGGGCAGCCACAAGGAGACGTTATACTGTACGGGGCAGCCACAAGGAGACGTTATACTGTACGGGGCAGCCACAAGGAGACGTTATACTGTACGGGGCAGCCACAAGGAGACGTTATACTGTACGGGGCAGCCACAAGGAGACGTTATACTGTACGGGGCAGCCACAAGGAGACGTTATACTGTACGGGGCAGCCACAAGGAGACGTTATACTGTATGGGGGCAGCCACAAGGAGACATTGTTTTCTAGGACAGGACAGGTCATCAATATCTGATTGGTGGGGTCCAACTCCTGGGACCCCTTCTGATCAACTGTTTGTGGGGGCTGTGGTCTGTGACAACATGACCTCTGTCCCATTCAAGTGAATGGGATTGAACTGCAATACCAAGCACAGCCGCTATATAATTTATGATGCTGTGATTCTTATACTATGGAAGAGGTGACAGTGCCTGTCCAAATGTTGTGACCTCTTCAAACAGCTGATCAGTGGGGATGCTGGGAGTCTGCCCAGCACTGATCAGATATTGATGATCTTATCCTAGGGATAGGTCATCAATATGCAAGTCCTGGAAAACCACTTTTAATACCACAGAGAATACCTCCTGGTCTTATTCTTAATTTAGTAACAATCAGTTGTAATAAACTACAAGCAGAAATTGAGGTTATGTCTATCATGTGGTTGAAAAAAAAACTCCACAGTTCTCCTAACTTCCTTTAGCCACATTCGTATGTCTAAAAATGGCAGCCTGCAGCATTAAAAAGTAACTAAACTTTTATACAAGTTGCTTTTAAACTCTTGTAAATAGCCCCAAGATAAAGTATACTACAAAAATTATTATTGAATTACAGTCATGTGAAAAAATTAGGACACCCTTTGAAAGCATGTGGTTTTTTGTAACATTTTTAATAAAAGGTTATTTCATCTCCGTTTCAACAATACAGAGAGATTAAAGTAATCCGACTAAACAAAGAAAACTGAAGAAAAGTCTTTTCAAGATCTTCTGTAAATGTCATTCTACAAAAATGCCTATTCTAACTGAGGAAAAAGATAGGACACCCTTGCCCCTAATAGCGAGTGTTACCTCCTTTGGCTGAAATAACTGCAGTGAGACGGTTCTTGTAGCCATCTACCAGTCTTCGACATCGGTCTGAGGAAATTTTACCCCACTCCTCAATGCAGAACTTTTTCAGCTGTGAGATGTTTGAGGGGTTTCTTGCACGTACAGCCCTTTTCAAGTCACCCCACAGCATCTCAATGGGATTCAAATCTGGACTTTGACTTGGCCATTCCAGGACTCTCCATTTCTTCTTTTTCAGCCAATCTTTGGTTGATTTACTAGTATGTTTTGGGTCATTGTCATGTTGCATGGTCCAGTTCCGCTTCAGCTTTAATTTTCTAACTGATGGTCTCACATGTTCTTCAAGCACCTTCTGATACACAGTAGAATTCATCGTGGATTCTATGATGGTGAGCTGACCAGGTCCTGCTGCAGCAAAGCAGCCCCAAACCATGACACTTCCACCTCCATGCTTCACAGTTGGTATGAGGTTCTTTTCTTGGAATGCTGTGTTTGGTTTACGCCAAACATGTCCTCTGCTGTTGTGTCCAAATAATTCAATTTTGGACTCATCTGTCCAAAGAACATTATTCCAGAAGTCCTGGTCTTTGTCAACTTTATCTCTGGCAAATGTCAGTCTGGCCTCGATGTTTCTCTTGGAAAGCAAAGGTTTCCTCCTTGCACACCTCCCATGCAAGTTAAACTTGTACAGTCTCTTTCTGATTGTAGAGGCATGTACTTCTACATCAACAGTAGCCAGAGCCTGCTGTAGTTCTCGAGATGACACTTTAGGGTTTTTGGAGACCTCTTTTAGCATCTTGCGGTCTGCTCTTGGGGTGAACTTGCTGGGGCGACCAGTCCTGGGCATGTTGGCAGTTGTTTTGAAAGCCCTCCACTTGTAGACTATCTTCCGGACAGTGGAATGGCTGATTTCAAAATCTTTTGAGATCTTTTTAAATCCCTTCCCAGACTCATAGGCTGCTACAATCTTTTTTCTGAAGTCCTCTGACAGCTCTTTTGCTCTCACCATGGTGCTCACTCTCACTTCAACAGTCAGGAGCACACCAAACTAAATGTCTGAGGTTTAAATAGGGCAAGCCTCATTCAACATGCAGAGTAACGATCTACTAATTATGTGCACCTGGTGTGATATACCTGTGTGAGATCTGAGCCAATTTAAGAGGGAATACATGTGAGGGTGTCCTATCTTTTTCCTCAGTTAGAATAGGCATTTTTGTAGAATGACATTTACAGAAGATCTTGAAAAGACTTTTCTTCAGTTTTCTTTGTTTAGTTGGATTACTTTAATCTCTCTGTATTGTTGAAACGGAGATGAAATAACCTTTTATTAAAAATGTTACAAAAAACCACATGCTTTCAAAGGGTGTCCTAATTTTTTCACATGACTGTATGTTGCTTTGCAACTTAAAAAGGTACCCAAAGTTCATGACAGTACTGCTTCTTACAATTATCATTCCCATAGAGCGCTGGCTTATCAACTCTGCACGGTGTATGGACCTCTGCTGTGGAGAACTTTGCACAGGAGGGAGCACAGATCGCTGTCCTGCCTGCGCTCCCCCAAAGCTAATTCTGGCACAGCACATCGGTACCCTGCGCCCTGCCAGATTTCCGCTGATCGGAGGCTGTGCAGGTGGTCTTCTTAGCTCAAGGCTCTCTTACCGATGTGGTGTGCCAGAATTAGCTTGGGGGGAGCTCATGCAGAACAGCGATCTGTGCTCCCTCCTGTGTAGTGTTCTCCACATCAGCAGAAATCCGTACAGCTCTGACAAGCCAATGCTGTACAGGAATGATGATTTTAAGAAGCACTACTATCATGAACTTTGGGTACACTTTTAAATTTTACGCAAAACAGCATAATTCATTAAAGTATATTACAAATATTATTTTGGCGCTATTTAGAAGAGTTTAAAAGCAACATGTATTAAAGTTTAGTTACTCGTAGGCCTCATGCACACGGCCGTGTTCCGCGGCCGAGAGCGGACCGTGGAAACCCGGCCGGGATTCCTCCTGACAGCATGAGCGCACGGCGTCATTGGTTGCTATGACGCCGTGCGCTTCATGCAGCCGCTGCTGTACAGTAATACACTATACTAGTGTATTACTATACAGCAGTGGCTGCATGAAGCGCACGGCGTCATAGCAACCAATGACGCCGTGCGCTCATGCTGTCAGGAGGAATCCCGGCCGGGTTTCCACGGTCCTCTCTCGGCGGCGGAACGCGGCAGTGTGCATGAGGCCTTAGTCTTTAGAACTAACTTGGACTTAACAGTGATGGCCACTCAGTGCCTTGCCTGAAATCAATGGGGCTCGTAAAGTATTAGTATGGAATGAAAATCAATTTGAAATAGTATTAGGCCTCATGCACACGACCGTTGTTTGGGTCCGCATCCGAGCCGCCGTTTTGGTGGCTCGGATGCTGACCCATTCACTTCAATGGGGCTGCAAAAGATGCGGACAGCGGACAAGAATAGGCATTTATATTGCCGGCGCCAGTTCTGTTCCGCAAATTGCGGAAGGCAACACGGGCGGCTTCAGTTTTTTTGCGGATCCGCGGACCGCAAAAAAACGGCACGGCAGTGTGCATATATATACAGTACAGACCAAAAGTTTGGACACACCTTCTCATTCAAAGAGTTTTCTTTATTTTCATGACTATGAAAATTGTAGATTCACACTGAAGGCATCAAAACTATGAATTAACACATGTGGAATTATATATGTCATATTCTAGGTTCTTCAAAGTAGCCACTTTTTGCTTTGATTACTGCTTTGCACACTCTTGGCATTCTCTTGATGAGCTTCAAGAGGTAGTCACCTCAAATGGTTTTCACTTCACAGGTGTGCCCTGTCAAGTGGGATTTCTTGCCTTATAAATGGGGTTGGGACCATCAGTTGCGTTGTGGGGTTGTGGACCATCATTTATTTTTCAACAGGACAATGACCCCAAACACACCTCCAGGCTGTGTAAGGGCTATTTGACCATGAAGGAGAGTGATGGGGTGCTGCGCCAGATGACCTGGCCTCCACAGTCACCGGACCTGAACCCAATCGAGATGGTTTGGGGTGAGCTGGACCGCAAAGTGAAGGCAAAAGGGCCAACAAGTGCTAAGCATCTCTGGGAACTCCTTCAAGACTGTTGGAAGACCATTTCAGGTGACTACCTCTTGAAGCTCATCAAGAGAATGCCAAGAGTGTGCAAAGCAGTAATCAAAGCAAAAGGTGGCTACTTTGAAGAACCTAGAATATGACATATTTTCAGTTGTTTCACACTTTTTTGTTATGTATATAATTCCACGTGTTAATTCATAGTTTTGACGCCTTCAGTGTGAATCTACAATTTTCATAGTCATGAAAATAAAGAAAACTGTTTGAATGAGAAGATGTGTCCAAACTTTTGGTCTGTACTGTGTATATATATATAATATTATTCATTTTCTTTTTTATACTTTACTTTTCTCTGGTACCACTCCCTGCTGTTTATCCTTCTAGCCCTCCTGTTGGTGGTAGACTAACCTGATCAGTAGCTTGCTCACTCTCTTCCTCCCCTCAGTGCTGGCATAGTGATCTCATAGTGAAGCATGTGATGATGCCCAGACACCCATCATTCATTCTAAATTCATAGAAATATATAGCTATATCTCTCTCTTTAGGACACACGGAGAAGGAAATTGTCTGAGTATTACATACATGTGCATCTGTGGGACTATTTCCTGTGTAGGGGTTAACAAGAGCTAACTGCAACATCCTGGGAGATTCGGGTGCTTGACTGTCTCATGTGAGCTGCTGCCCTCCCACAGAAAGGGAAGTAAGATCTCCAGATGAGTAAAAAAAATAAAATAATTGGTTACCACACAACCAAAGACTCATAATGAAAGTAATACTTCACAATAAAAAGAAAACATAACTTTTATTCTAAAATACCCAACCACATAATAGCAGACATTTCGGAGCTCTCTTATTGCACAATCTACCGTCATGTCAAATGGGTAACAATTCCTCGCTCTGCAGCATATCGCAACTGATTGTCTGAATTTAAAATCCAAATCTACTGGACCAGGGCAGATTGCAGTCTAATATAGGAGTGACATATCTTGCCCTGCGAAGGGTATTTTGCTCTATACCACCATTCTTGTAAAAGTCTAGTACTGTATTAGAGAACACAGTGGCTGAATAAAGCAGTTGCCATATACTAAAATAGAATTATTCTGCATTAAAAACAGCCAAGTCTACTGTGGTAAGAAGAAAATCCCACTCTATTCAGGAAACATAGGGTAAAGTGATGGAAGTCTATGGCAAGTTCCATTCCTACAAGTGACTACAAAAGGAAGAGCAGATTTCAGTTCCTTGCCAGCTCCAACCTCAGTGCAAGCTGTTGACGTGCAGCGTATAGAAGGCCCAGGGCTCGGGAATGTATATTACTCCAGGGTATTTCTTGCGCAGAATTTTGTCGTTCCATAGCCATACGATCCAGACTGCTATGAGGAAGAGTGTGACGGAAAATGAGAGTAGTAGGAAAAGGCCATTACTGTCCAGACGCAGCCCTTTACGTTTCTGGTGCAAGATGAGAGCAAGCATTGCAAAGAAAGTGAATATGAAGATGATAAATATTTGACCCTCAGTCACCAGGTACCTGCAAGAAAGGGTGACGTGTAAGACAACAGCTCGTTTTCTTCAGATTTATTTCACTGCTCAATGGTAGATCTCTTGGTGTGAACAACTGTCAGCATACTCCAACATATCAGAAAATGCTACTGGTGGGAGTTTGGGTCTTAGACTTACTTCTTCCATGGATTATATACTTGTTCCACTAGTCAACCATGATTTCATTTGGTGTAGATCCACCATCTCCACAAAATAGGAAAGACATTAACCCTTTCAGGGCCCTGCCATATTTCACCTTAAGGACCAGGCTGCTTTTTGGAAGTTTGATGTGTCACTTTATGTGGTAATAACTTCGGAACGCTTTTACTTATTTAAGCCATTCTGAGACAGTTTTATCGTGACACATTGTACTTCATGACAGTGGTAAATTTCAGTCAATATTTTTTATTTTATTAATTTTTTATCCCAAATTTACAAAACTATTTACAAATTCGCAACTTTCCAAATTTCTATTTCTCTGCTTTTTAAACAGAAATTGATATAGAATTTAAATAATACTGGCTGGGGAGTAATAACTTTTTAAATCAGAAATTGAGACTCCTGATTCCATTTATGGTTGAATGTTGTATACTGAGGGATCTCTCTAAGGTAAATTGCCATAAGTATAGGAAGATTATTTTGAACAGAATATTGTTCTTAGCTTGATTAGTCGAGTTTGGTTCTCACGCGATGTTCCCAATTTGAATACTTGGATAAATCTGGTTAATAGGGTTAAAAATTATGAGAATGTCCTATAGAGGCAAAAAAAATTGTCAGGAGAAGTGGACTAAGATATGGGAGGCTTGGAAGCCTTAATCCTTCTCGTCTCCAATTGTATGTTTCTACTATTTTTGGTTTGAGTGGGATCATGGAGGGTCTTTTGAGACTCATCGCAAGGGTAGGGTGGGTTGGGAAATGGGTGATTATGGGGAATTGAAAATAATAATAACTCAATATTGTAATTTTGAATAAAAAATATGGTTTGTATGGGGTTTTTTTTACCAATAAAAAAATAAAATAAAGAGATACCTCATAAAATAGTTATTACTTTACATTTCCCATATGTCAACTTTATGTTTGGATCAATTTGTCATTTTGTGAATGCAATTTTATTTTTCGGGGATGTTAGAAGCAAATCTTGAAATTTTACGGAAAATTTCCAAAACACATTTTTTAAGGACTGAAGCCACTTTGTAAGGCTTACATAATAGAAACCACCCATAAATGGCCCCATTTTAGAAACTACACCCCTTCTTAAGGTATTCAAAATGATTTTTACAAACTTTTTTAACCCTTTAGATGCTCCACAAGGATGTGGAGTGGCTTATGTAGTGGCTATTTTTTTTCAGGATGAGATAAAGGTTTGATTGGTACTATTTTAAGGTGCGTATGGCTTTTTGATCGCTTGGTATTACACTTTCTGTGATGTTGTCGTGCCTTTTCATAGGTAAATACATTGATATCCAATTCATTTTTAGTCAAGATGGATGTTCATTACCTTTAAGAGCCATGCTCCACTATAGTTACAATTTTGTATGTCTTGAGAAGGCCAAAGTAAGGTCACACGAAGGTTTCTACTTTTTAGTGTTATTCTTCTCATGAATGTACCAGTCTGAGAAGAGGCCTTCTTATCTACTGATAAATTTATGACGGGAGTTAAAGATGAGCTCTATGCAGCTGGTGATAATTACCTATACAATTAGGCATTTATCAATGAAGCAAATATATAGTATTCATGTATTCATTTAATGAGCCTGAGTCCTTAGCATGAGACAATCAGTAGGACATATAATATATATTATACTGTTATATGTTATGAAGACAACATGTATCCAGTATATTATATATATTTCTCATTAGGAGAATCTTTGTCTCTAAAAGAGTGTCTGTGAAGATGTGTGTTTTGTAACAATTATTCACTTCTTTGGTATGAGAGGAGGTACTGATATCTCTGAGAAAACAAAGACAGTAAAGTTATTTACGATGTACAAATAAACAATGGAAGAAACACTCAGAGAGACGCCTAGAGGTCTGTCTCTAATTGCTACAAGTGTCAAATCTAATCCCTATAGCCTTGAATTAAAGCTTTTAAGGTCAAAATGTATATTATACCTTTATTCAGACTTACAGAAGTTAACCCTTTATACTATGATGCAAATAGCTTACACAGCAGTGCCACCTAGGTATGAGTAGGTGACATTACAACAGTAGCAAAAGTGCATTCTGGGTAAGGTTATGATGTCATTTCTTATCAATGATCACACCCATCCGACAATGATTGGAAAGCTCCAAATTAGGAAGGTGTGTCTAACTGATAAGTTTGTGATCATAAACCATACACAGGGGGGAGAAAAGGACAGAAAAAGACATGAGAAAGAGAAGAGAGACACACACAAGAAAGAGAGGAAAGAGAAGTAAAGCTGTCTAGAGGGGTCTATCAAGATGGAAGCCATGGTGAGATGTGCTATGATGGACCACCCAGCTTTCCTAGGAGCAGAAGTGAGATTCCTACTAGAACTTGGTAAGAGACACAGAAAATGATATTTCATCTTATTAAGACTAATTTGATAGTGTGGGTGAAATTATACCATCTAGATTGGCGAATAAATACATAATTAAATTAATTGATCATCTCCATATTGAGATGTAGTTTTAGGATATTGTGAGACTTCATTCTACCTGCAGAAGAATCAAGACTCATAATCTAGCAGAGCATTAAATAATTGCTTATATATATATATATATATATATTGATAGAACATTCTTCGCCAAGCTAAGTGATGGTTTCCCACAGGAAAGACTTATTTCAAGTCCTTTCCAATTAAGATATGGTCTAGCAAAGATCATATATCCCTGTCATTTGTCTTAATAGTCTTACCAAAGTTATATATGAAAAAATAGTCCAGGATGGGGCGGAAGGATACAGTTATCTCTTCTAAGTTATATCCTTGAATGGATTTGCCCATGCCTGAAGTCATGTGATGTGTAGTTGGTTAGAGGGGGGAAGAATGTATTTAGCATTCCATATTGATGTCTAGGATTAGACATGCCCATCCTGATATCATGAGGTTTTCTCTGAACAAAAGTAATGTATATACGTTTAACTTATGTTCCTACTTTGATATCCTAACCTAATAATAGCTTGGTTATAATGTGACAAGTTATTTCCACTCACATGTATTGTTAAGCTTGTAATGTTTTATATTAACGCTATATATATTCATTTGCATGTATCATTGTGTTTATCTACTTATATATGTTTATAATCTTATAACCAATAAATCTGCATATTTTTATAAACCTGTGTATTATTGTATAATGCAGAACTACATGTTTTATCATTAACGTCATCTCACGTCAAAAAGAACTTATTTATCTGAGGAAATAGTCGGCCTCAGATGTGAATTGTATCGATTTGGTTGTCTACAATTCACCAGGTCATGATTTTAAGAATTTATGAAAATTTTTATAAATTTAATTTTTTTATGATTAATAATTTTTATGACCATAATTAATAATTCTTAATTGAATTATTACAACCCGACAATGTAAGGTGACAAAAAATGGCTTTTTGACACAATTTTTTGTGGGATGAGATGACTGTTTGATTGGTACTATTTTGGGGGCATACGCCTTTTTGATCGCTTGGTGTTGCACTTTTTGTGATGTAAGGTGACAAAAAAAATTGTTGTTTTAGCACAGTTTTTTTTTTTTCTACAGCGTTCAGATGAGGGGGTAGATCATGTGATATTTTTATAGAGCCGGTCGTTACGGTCGCGGCAATACCCAATATGTCTGTTTTTCGTTGTTTTTTTTTACAATTTTGGGCAAAGGGCTTTTTTTATTTTTAACTTTTTTATTTTTGTCCCACTCTGGGACTTCAACCTCTGGAGTCTGATCCCCTCTGCAATGCATTACAATACATCCTGTATTGTAATGCATTGCCTGTCAGCTTTAATGCTGACAGCCTGCCTGTGAGACCCAGCCTAAGGGGCTGGATCTCACAGGCTTCTGTAGAAGGCAAGCCCTGATGCCTATGGAAGGCTGCCTTCTCTGCCATCGGGTACCCATCACTGCAGCACGGGGACCCAACGGAGATGTGGAGGGCACCCATACCCTACGCAAACCCTCTGCATGCTGCGGTCAGCTTTGACCGTCGTATACAAGGGGTTAATACGCCGGCATCAGTGTTTTCATAGATGCCGGCATATGCAGCAGGGGCCTGGCTGTCAGTGACTGCCGGGTCTCTGCCGCTGATTGGGTGGGCGCAGCGCATGTACGGCACTGGTCCTTAAGTCACGTCCACCAGCACCATACATGTACGGCGAAGGTCCTCAATGGGTTTGAGGTTTTCTGAGAGTTTAATACTGAGGACCTATTCTTAAGACAGGTCATCAGTATCTGATTGATGGGGATCCGAAACACCCGCTGCCAGGTGTTTGAGGAAGCTGTGGCGCTCACCTCCTTGCGGTTCCATCCATTGGTATTGCAGTGGAGGCCAATTCCCTTGAATAGGATTGAACTGCGCCTTTGCCAAGTGAACGATGAACGAGACATCACTGGCTCTAAGAAGAGGCTGCAGCGAGCAATTTGCGGCCCCCAATGCATGGGCCCCATCCGTGCGGCAGCCGTGACAGATCCAGACCCATTCAACTTCAATGGGTCCGTGATCTGTCCGCACCGTAAAAAAATAGAACAAGTTCTATTTTTTTTGTGGTGCGGAGGCACAGTGAGAAAACCCAAGGAAGCACTCTATAGTGCTTCTGTGTGCTTTCAATCCGTGCCTCCGTTCCGCACCTCCCGGATTGCAGACCTATTCAAGTGCACACGGCTATTGCTCGTGTATTGCGGACCCGCCACGGCAGGGATAGGGCCATGTGTGTGAGGCCTAAATATGCATTCCAAAGCCAACATTCTCTCTCATACATTTTGAACCCTGTGTGTAGTGATAGCAGGGGGTTTTTCTCGCAGCAAATGTAAGTACTTAATCCTGAGGATACTGGAAAGGCCAAAGCCAAAATTCTTCCTATCCACTCCTAGTATTTTGGAAAACCCGGTTTGGTAACAAGACCATATAATAATCAAAATATAGTCAATAATAATAATAATAATAATAATAATCTATTCATTTCCAATGTATCCAAACTCAGGATCCAGAACATTGTCATGAGAAGCGCTTTAGACTAATCACCCCCCCTTAAGGGCCCGTTAACTCTGTCAATCCCAGTTATTCCTAAACTATCAACAGCTCCAAGGTGGACCTCAAATGGTGGGACGAAATGGCCCATTTTGTTTGTGTTTCACTGGGCTGATGACATATTCTGAGTGTGTTTTTGGGTTGTGCAACCAAGTATTGAAGTTGACAGACCATATATTACATGGGTAGTATTACAGTTTATAAACGGTCTAACATGATATGTGTAATTCACATGTATACAGCTAGCTCCATACATATATAGCATGCCCTATTAAATCATTTAGATGCTACTCATCGCTGCGCCACCCACAAAATTAAAGAAGATAAGCTTTTTGAATTCTGAATTTGGAAACATGGACACCTAATGAACGGAATCTTAGAACAAATCTTATGCATCTTTATTCTTGTATTGTTTTATTATTATTTAAACAGATGAGGGGAGTTTTGGCTCTGGCCTTTCTGGTATCTTTGGGTTACACAGTCACTGCTTTTTCACACGACTGCATACATCAATAGCACAGGTGGATATAAGAAACTTTGTAATATGTTTTGACAGAGAAAAAAAGGTTCCAGTTATCTGTTGCCTCTGCCCCTTTCTAAAACTAACTTTCTCTCTGAAATTTGTGATAAATCCAGGGGTCGAGTCGAGGGGGAACGCGTGGGAATGGCGTTCCTGCACTTTTTTCATGGCAGGAACGCCGTTCTCTTTCATCATGGTCTGTGTGCAGGGCAGGCAGTGTACGGCGGCGGCAGGCACTGAGATGAGCGCTTCCATTGTGGAAATGAAGCGCTCATCTCCATGGTGATCTGTTTCTGTTTATATCGCTGTCCTCAGGAGAGAAATACAAACAGAAGGCTGCGGAGGAGCAGGGCAGGGGGAGGTGTGTCCCTTTCCTGTTCCTCTGATAGGCTGCTGGCACTACTAGGCCGGCAGCCTATCAGAGGCCGGCGTAGGCGGCGCGATGACGTCATCGCGCCGCCGGCCTGAGCCGTACAGCGCTGGAGTCAGGACACAGGCTGGAAGAGGCCTGCATCGCTCCAAAGAGGTAAGTATAAGTGTTCATTTTTTTATTTTTTTAACTATATTATACTGGCACATGATTGGGGAATTTGGGGGGGCCCTGGTATTATACTGGGCTAGCACATGATTGGGGAATTTGGGGGGGCCCTGGTATTATACTGGGCTGGCACATGATTGGGGAATTTGGGGGGGCCCTGGAATTACTGGCACAGATGGGGGGGGGGGGGTCTGGTATTACTGCCATATGATTGGGGGGTCTGTCTGGTATTACTGGCACATGATTAGGGGGTCTGTCTGGTATTACTGGCACATGATTGGGGGGTCTGTCTGGTATTACTGGCACATGATTGGGGGGGGGGGCCTGGTATAGTGGCACATGATTGGGGGGTCTGGTCTGGTATTACAATACTGCCACATGATTGGGTGGGTCTGGTATTACTGCCACATGATTGGGGGGGGGGGGTCTGGTATTATACTGGCACATGATTGGCGGGGTCTGGTATTATACTGGCACATGATTGGGGGGGGGTCTGGTATTATACTGGCACATGATTGGGGGGTTCTGGTATTATACTGGCACATGATTGGGGGGGTCTGGTATTATACTGGCACATGATTGGGGGGGGGTCTGGTATTATACTGGCACATGATTGGGGGGTCTGGTATTATACTGGCACATGATTGGGGGGTCTGGTATTATACTGGCACATGATTGGGGGGTCTGGTATTATACTGGCACATGATTGGGGAATTTGGGGGGTCTGGTATTACTGGCACATGATTGGGGGGGGTCTGGTATTACTGGCACATGATGCAGTGAATCTTGGGTGAGTTCCCACACTTTTTTTCCCAGGACTTGACCCCTGGATAAATCCATCTTGCTAAAACCAAGTGGACTGCCAGCTTAATGAAGGATCAGATTACATCATCTCAGAGGTCTATGGAGAGGAGCAATTACTAGCACAGAAGCAAGCATGATTCCACAGCTAATAGTAAGTGTTATATCTCCATTCACATCTTTGCTGCTCAGTACTTCTCTATGTCCTATAAGGTGCCTCTGTGCTTCCGAGTGAGTAAGGCTACATGATACAATGGATCGCCAAAAAAAGGATGCCATACGGACATCATCAGTTTTTTTTGCGGATCCACAATTTGCGGACCGCAAAACACATATGGTCGTGTGCATCTAGCCTAAGGCCACATGCACACAACCGTGGTGTGTTTTGCGGTCCGCAAAACACGGATGGCGTCTGTGCGCGTTCCACAATTTGCAGAACGGCAAAGCGCAGACAAAAATAGAGGACATGTTATATTTTTTTTGCGGGGCTGCGGAACGGAGCAACGGATGCGGACAGCACACGGAGTGCTGTCCGCATCTTTTGCGGCCCCATTGAAGTGAATGGGTCCGCATCCAAGCCGCCAAAACAACGGCCGTGTGCATAAGGCCTAAGAGAGAGATAGGAAGCAGAACGTCCTGTCTCAATTTGTACTTAATGGGCAGATAGCATTACAGAATGGGTCCGCATCCAAGCCGCCAAAACAACGGCCGTGTGCATAAGGCCTAAGAGAGAGATAGGAAGCAGAACGTCCTGTCTCAATTTGTACTTAATGGGCAGATAGCATTACAGCCAGTCTTCACCCACCAGCTGAGAGACAACAGCAGAGAAAAATGCTAAACAAATGCCTGATATAAGTCATAAAATGATTAGTGTTATTACTCATGTATACACATGTGGCAGCTTATTCTGAAAAGTCATATGAAATTACAGGTACACTTTAAGTACTCACATTTGCTGTGTAAAAACTGCTATGATAAGAACCTGTGACGGGTCTGAAATGTGTAAGCAAGGATCTTGGTTTTGGGATGCACATTTTAAAGGGCATCTGTCAGCAGATCTGTCCCTATGACACTGGCTGACCTGTTACATGTGCGCTTGGCAGCTGAAGACATGTGTTGGTCCCATGTTCATATGTTCCTACATTGCTGAGAAACTGCGCTGCCATTACACCTAGAGGCTCTGCTCTCTCTGCAACTTCCGCACTTTAATCGAAAGGGCCAGGCAGTGAAAACCTCATCACGCCACGCCCTGTCATTCAAAGTTGGGATGGCACTGTGGTTGCAGAGAGAGCAGAGCCTCTAGGTGTAACGGTAACACCCTCATTGCTCCTAGAGGCTCATTTGCATATATTAAAACACAATTTTTATCAGCAATGCGGGCACATATGAACATGGGACCAACACAGATGTCTTCATCTGCCAAGTGCAAATGTAACAGGTCAGCCAGTGTCATAGGGACAGATCTGCTGACAGATGCCCTTTAATGTTTCAAGGATTGTAATGTACTTGCCAGTAATAGAGGCTACTTGGGAGCAGCAATGACCAGGCGGATAAAGGCATCTCACTTTCCCGCTTCAGAGTTGTAAAGCAACCAGAGAAGTAGATGAACAAGATGAGAAAAAATGGAATGTACCTGAGAAAATAATAATAAAAAATATATATATATATATATTAGAATGACGTTTATACACTTTTAGAAGGTGAAGGTTCTGAGCACAATTGTGATATAAGGGAAGCCAACCCTGCTGTAAAATATTCATTTTGCCATAAATGTCGTAGCATCAATGCATGTACATTAAGGCTACATTCACACAAATGTATTTTGTTTCCGTGTCCGTTCCGTTTTGCGGATTGGATGAAGATCCATTCATTTCAATAGGTCCACATCCGTAATGTCCATTCCGTAGCCCCGCAAAAAAATATAGAGCACATCCTATTCTTGTCCGTTCTGCGGACAAGGAAAGGCATTGTTACAATGGATCTGCAAAAAAATCGGATGCTACATCGATGTCATCCGTATTTTTAGCAGACCGCAAAATACATACGGTCGTGTGAATGTAGCCTAGAAGTGAAATTTTACAAAAGTAGTGTCATTTTAGCACAGCAGGGAAAAATGGTGAGCATGGCTCCAAGTGGAGCTAAGAGATTTTAAGTTTACTACAAAAATATAAGATGAATTATCTGGTTTCCTTCATTTAAAGGGGGGTATATGAGTAGAAAACCATGTCTGATTCCTTCTAGTAAATGGGGCTGAGGTGTAATACCAGACACAATCCGTGGAATAGCAGGGTATGGTTTCTAGAATAAAACAGCCATGTTTTTCTCTTGTATAACTTTGTTAAAGCAGTTTTCTGCCAATCAACTGTGCAGCGGCCTCCTCACAGCTTACCAAGCACAGCGCCGTCCACTGTATAGCGGCTGTCATTTGATATTGCAGCTCAGCCCCACTCATTTGAATGGGGCCTTGTGACCGATGAACGTGACATGACTGACCTAGGGTAAGTTGTGGGGGCGCTGCAGTCTCTTCAGGCAGCTGAGGGTGGGGGTGCTGGGAGTCTGACCCCACCGAAGAGAGACTTATGACCTATCCCTAGAATAAATCATCAGTATTAGGGCTCATGCCGTAGCCATTTTTGCGGTACACAAATTGCAGATCCGTGAAACACATACCAGCCGTGTGCACTCTGCATGTTGTGTAACGGAACGTCCTGGACTCTATAGAACAGTCCTATCCTTGTCCGTAAGGCTACTTTCCCACTAGTGTTTTCAATTCCGGTATTGAGATCAGTCATAGGATCTCAATACTGGATGAATACTGGAGACTAAACTGAACTGAGTGAAACGGAATGCTCCAAAATGCATTCTGTTCGGTTGCGCTCCCATTGTGGACAGAATACCGCTGCAAGCAGCGTTTTCTGTCCGCGATATGGTGCGGAGCAAGACGGATCCGTCCTGATCCGCATTTCGCGGACCGCACATCGCCGGCACTATAATAGAAAATGCCTTTTCTTGTCTGCAGTTAAGGACAAGAATAGGACATATTTTATTTTTGGGGGGGAACGGAAGTGCAGATCTGGACAACACATAGCATCTGTTCCGGCCCCATTGAAAATGAACAGGCCCCCAAAATCCAGAACGGATCCGGAAAAAAAATGTGGATGTGTAAATGGACCCTTAGCCCAAGATAAACAGGAGATATCACTGTTAGAAATCGAGACGGGAATAATCACAGGTAAAACCTGCTTTTATGTTCACTTTCAGCTGAATTCACTGCATCCTGATTTCTAACAGTAATATCTTCCCCTGTACTAAAGATAATGGCTGGTATTCTGGTATTGTTTGAAATCTTAGAATGCCAGCTTCCAAACCAGAGATATAGGCAGCTAAAGTAGCCCCCCCCCCCCTCCCCTTAGGCTGAAGGAGGATGAGGGAGCAGTTGCAGAGCTGACAGCCTGCAGGAGGAAAGAAAAATAGTAAAAAATAAATTGAAATGCGGCATTATCATCATTGTGGTGATCCACATAATAAAATTATGTTATTTTTACCACACAGTGAACACTGTAAAAAAATTCCACAAAATAATGTTAAAATTGCATTTTTTTATCCCCCCCCCCCTAAAAATAAAAGAATACAATTTTATTTACAACACTATATATACCTCAAAATAGTTCCTAAGAATAACTACAACTAATCCTGCAAAATAAAAAATTTAGAAGAAAAAATTTAAAAGTTATGACTGCTAAAACACAAAGGGGGAAAATATTATTGGTCTTTGAGTCTAAAATTAATTATATCACTAAGGGGTTAAAAAAATCCAATCGTGTCCCCCGAGTTGTGCGCCAACAAGATTTACTGCAGACACACATTAAAAATCTACAATAAAAAAAGTGACATTTTTGGGAGGGTTTTTCCAATTTTAATGTGACTGTTAGGAGGTTAAAGAGCATTTGTCGCCAGATGAATACCTTTCAAATAGGGGTGATCTTCAAATTGCAGAAGGTGGGAAATTACCTCTGCTATTTAAAACTGTGGGCATGTGAGCTTCTCTCAGCACTTCTTATTGACCCGCTCATATGGGTGTCTATATGGGCTGCACACTAGGAAAATAATGACATTCAAAGTCCTCTGCTACATATATGAATGAGTTCTGCAGCTGCTCTGTATTCCCCAACGAACATACACCGTCTTGGGAACATGGCACATGCTATGGTGTAAAAACATACTGGTCTGCCACTTGCCGGTAAGAGTACTTTCACACTAGCGTTTTTCTTTTCCGGCATAGAGTTCCGTCCTAGGGGCTCTATACCGGAAAAGAACTGATCAAGCATATCCCCATGCATTCTGAATGGAGAGTAATCCGTTCAAGGTGCATCAGGATGTCTTCAGTTCAGTCGTTTTGACTGATCACGCAAAAGAGAAAACCGTAGCATGCTACGGTTTTGTCTCCGGCCAAAATAACTGAAGACTTGCCTGAATGCCGGATCCGTCCTTGCGGCCTGCGCATGCGCAGACCGGTAAAAATGTGAAAAAAATATACAAGACGGATCCGTCTGTCCGCATGACAAGCGAAGAGACGGATCTGTCCTTGCAATGCATTTGTGAGACGGATCCGTATCCGGATCAGTCTCACAAATGCTTTCAGTCAGCGGCAGATCGGCGGATCCGGCGGCCAGTTCCTACGACGGAACTGCCCGCCGGATCACACTGCCGCAAGTGTGAAAGTAGCCTAAGCCAGTATTAATAAAGGAGCTCTAGTATATTTAGTGACACGAACATTATTTAAATTCTTACCACATGGAATGACCCAAGTACTCATCATAGTAGTACAACAACTCAAAGGAGTCGACCTGTAACAGGAAAGAAGCAAGTATGAGGCAAGACGCACTAAAGACAATAGACTAAAGCAAAGGCTGACGGGCCTGATCCCATTATGTAATGAATGCATCCCAGACATCAAGTGGGCGATACCTACAGTGAGCTTAAAATGGCTAAAGGGGCTGTGCCAAGTCTTAAAGTTATCCCCTAGCCATAGGAGGCTCGGTGCACATACATCCGGTGCGTCCGGACAGTTTTATTTTTGTGGAACTGGACACAACTGATATGTGTGTATGAGCACTTGTCGGGCGACTAGACTGACCGCAACGGACAGAAGAGAAAAAAAAGCATGCATCATTTTTCTGTCTGGTTCTATTTTACACCTGGCATCACAAAGTACAGGAAACTACAGGATTAGTTCCATCTTTGCCTCTGGCATTTTCTGCACCACGCCCAAGGGAAATTAAACTGGATCACCAGATGTAAAGAGGACCTAAATGATCAGTGGAAGTCCGACTGCCTTCCCTGTCAAGGTGGAGTGACAGGTTGAGCATGCGCCCTGATGCTCTATTTATTCTTGGCATAACCCCTTAGGTTAGAATAGTGGGCGAAGAATATAAGCACTGCAAATCATACTTATTGATGCCAGGTAAAATAGCCGCCAAAAGTTATTTTTTGGAGAATTAATAGTAAGGGCGAATACAAGAGACTTTGTAATATATGTCATCAAAGACACATACTTTCTTCGCCTCTTATCGCGCTCCTCTCCTGCTCCCCCTCCTCTTCACTAACACTCAATTCACTGCTCAGATTAGTCTTCACTAGACAGGCTGCCTGCTCACTGAAGGATCAAATTACATAGAAGTCTATACAGCGGAAGAAGGGAGGGGCTACTCGAGATAGGCAGAGGGACAGACGGAGACTTAGAGACTGCTGCTGATTTATATTCATTCGCTGTCTCAATTACTTAACAATTGGATTTACATCTAAACTGTGCAGTACTGCTGTATAATGTCTTCTACTCCAGCTGCTACTTCTGAGGGTGTGCTACAGAGAGGTAGGAAGCAGGATCCCCTGTTGCTCCATGTATTGTGTGTGGGCAGACATGATCCCAGCTAGTCTACACCCACCAGCGCAGGATTATTATTATTTTTTTTTTTTATTAGAGTGTTATTCCTCACATATACCGACATGGCAGCTTATTCTGAGATACTACCTGAAGCGACAGTTCCATTTTAAAGGTTATGTACACCTTTAGGGGCAATTCTTTATTATTGCATTTTACTCATTTTGAGCCAAAATTTATATTTTTTAACTGATCTTTATTAAAAATATGGTTTCTATTTTTCTGTACAGAGCTGACATGCTCTTGTAGCAGCGTTTGGATTTTCTGTCTTTTCCATCAGTCCAGGAGAAGACGGGCTCCTTATCTCTGCTCTCTGACATTATAAACACTCATTAGAGCTCAGTTCTTATCTCACTGATAAGAATGAGGCTTAAATAAGTGTTTATGACCTCTTAGTAGTTTAGAGATGAGGTTTATTAGATGACTAGCACAAAGTAAAAGTAACAGTCACACAGCTAGAAAAATAGTTAACCCTTTGTGACAGGACAGCTCAATATTTTTAAAAAAGGCCAATTGAAAAAAATATTTTATCCAAAAATGCAATCAAAAAAAATTGCCTTTAAGTGTTTCGTCACCTCCCATATGAGTGCTGCGAAATCCCACTCCCATTTTACCCCCACTACCTTCTCACCAGGGTGGGGGGCTGTAGATTCTGCATAATTGGGTTGTCCCGCACAGACAGGTGAAGCTGGTATCCGCTGAAGATCAATCTGTGATTGACAGAGTCTCCCACCAGGTGGATACTTGCCCCCATGACAAACGTCATAATGCTGATGTATACCACAGAGTTAGGGAGGGTCTTCGGAGATCTTTCTATCAACTGGAAAAGACACAAGAAAAGCTGGAGTATTATATTTCATTTCAAGTCCCTCAAGATATTCTTCAATCTCACCTACCACTGAATCATGTGATATGAAAGCGGTTTTCCAGGATTAGAATACCGATGACCTATCCTCAGGGTATGACATCAATGTCTGATCTGTGGGGGTCCGACACCCGTCACAGCCACCGACCAGCTGTTTGGAGAGGCACTGCAGCCTCCTCACAACATACCAAGAACAGCACCATACATTGTATAGTGGATGTGCTTGGTACTGCAGCCCAGGTCCATTCACTTGAATGGGACTGGGTTGCACATAGGCCATGTGACCGTCGAATGTGATGTCACTGGCCTAAGAGGAGGCCGCAGTGCTCATGATGTGAAGAGTCCCTTCAAACAGCTGATCGGCGGGGGTCCTGAGGATAGGTCACCATTATGTTCTGTAACCCCAGATGCGCAATATGGACACCTTCTGTGTACAATACGCATTTTTCTCACTCCCATTACTAGAAATGACTATTCTTGTCCGCAATACAGACATGTTCTATTATTTGTGGAACAGACACAACGATGCAGACAGCACACGGATGACATCCATGTGCCGCCTGGTTTTTTTTTGTTTGTATTTTGGGTGTCGGCCCCCCGCTGATCTGATACTGATGACCTATCCTGAGGACAGGTCATCAATATTAAAATCCCGGAAGACCGCTTTAAGAGAAAGCTGTATTCTGAGGACGCCTGAATTCCCCACTGCCCTTTTTGTTACTTTTCGTGTAGTGATTTAGGGTACTTTCACACTAGCGTTAGAAGAATCTGGCAGGCAGTTCCGTTGCTGGAACTGCCTGCCGGATCCGGAAATCCGTATGCAAACGGATATCATCCATTTCCGGATCCAGATCCGTCTGGCAAATGCATTGAAATACTGGATCTGTCTCTCCGGTATAATCCGGGAAAAACGGATCCAATATTTATTTATTTTTCACATTTTTAAAGGTCTGCACATTCAATGCGGCAATTTTAATGAACACTTGATACCAGATCCGACATTAATACATTTCAATGGCCTTTCAGACACAGGCTAAATCCGTGACGTTGAAATGCACTATGGTCCCGCTGTTTCAGCAACTTCTCACAACCGGTTCCTTGAGCGGTCTGATAGCCTCTACCTACAGGAACTTGGATGTGAAATCACTGAAACAGGAGGTTTTAGCAGTCAAATCTAAATGGGAGAAGGAGGTCGGGCCAATCTCAGAAGTCGCTTTTAGCGCTCACTCCGCAGCTGTCAGTTTGTGAGGGGCAGCGTATGTCCCAGCTGTTTTTAATACACCGGGTGTATAGGACTCCAGAGTTTCTATGCCGGATAGGTGTTCGGGAAGATGCGGATTGTCCTAGATGTGGCAGGGGCCCTGCATCCTTGTTACATATGTTCTGGGATTGTGCGGAGCTCCGGAACTTTTGGTCCGCCGTTCTGACCCTAATAAAAGACGCATATAATATTGCGGTTCCGCCTGGACCGAGAGCATGTGTGGTCGGGATATTAGACATCAGAAATCGTCATCACCGTCTGGGAGTACAGCGTCTGCTATTTCAAGCTAGGAAACTAATATGGGCTAACTGGGAGAAATATAGGATACAGTGCCCGGTTTAGCCTCTCCTCGCAGTTGGACTAGTGGGTAGGTAGAGACACTGCTCTTGTGTAGGTGTGCTTTTTATCTCCTCTATCCTATTTAGCTCTGGACGTATGCCGTATGACGGTGTGTAGTGCTACGTAGGTCAAGTGTGAAGAGGTCTGCTAAACAGATAGGAGGAGTACACCAATGGCTATGCCTTTGATATGTTAATAGGACGACCAATTTTGGAGTTCGGATCCACTCCATCGCTCGGGTAGTGCGCTTTAGTTGGGTAGGGAGGGAGGGTCCTATGTTTATACATTATTAGATGGGAGATGCGGTTCTGTACCAGGTATACTCTGTAACTAGATTACGTGATTTTATCTACTTCTTGCACCATGGTTGATGTTACTTGGGATACTCATGAAAGTAACTATTTGTCTGATCCTGTAATGCTATGGTATTTTTGTCATCAACAGTTGCATGTATATTGTGCAGACTCTTTTCCTTTGTATTTTGGGGATTTTCTGAAAAATCTAATAAAAATTATCCGATAAAAAAAAAAAAATACATTTCAATGGAAATTAATGCCGGATCCGGCAAATGTTTAACAAAATTTTTGCCGGAGAAAATACCGCAGCATGCTGCAGTATTTTTCCACTCAGAATGCATTAGCATAAAACTGATGTGTTTTTTTTTTTTTTTTTACAGTATTGAGCCCCTATGACGGAACTCAATACTGGAAAACTTTAACGCTAGTCTGAAAGTAGCCTTATGTATATTTCATGTATTTCTCTTTCTACATTTAATGTGGCTGCAAGGATGGCGCGTCACCATTTAATATTTCGCCTTTCCCTCTAGTCCTGAGTATGATTAATCCAATTTCACCTTCAGCAGCAACAGCGGAGTTATAATGTTATAAGCCATATGGAAATAGTCGCCTGCACTGGGTTTATTCAATGGGAACCAATCCAAGGGAAGGATTATCTGCAGAGAGAACAGAAAAACGTGACTTCGCAAATAAATCACTTGATCTCTGGTTGCAAAGAAAGGATCCATCTGGGGGGGAAAAAAAAAAAAAAGTGAAACACCAAGCATTTCCTATAATTTGTGATCACTAAGCTTAACCTACATATGGCTAGCAGCAGATGTCATATGGTACAATGCATCAAAGTAAAAAAACAACTAGATAACCTGAAATACACCAAAAGGTTATAAGTAAGTATCAAGAGACAGGGCAAGTTGTCTTCAGACATCGTGCAAAGTGTCAGGCCCCTACCGGACACCTATGTGACCTAGGTCCGTAGTGAGGCCAAGGGATCACTTGGTCTCTCTCCTTTTAAAGGGAAGGTGTCATCAAAAATGACCCATTGTTTAAATCACATTTTTATGTTAAACATTATTTTTTAGAATTGTTGGTAATTTTTTTTTTCTATGTCACTAAAATCATGCAGTTTTCAAACTGGTCACTAGTCCTAAAATATATAAATACTTTCTGTTCTCGGACATCGGCCACAATGGACAGGAGCCGACTCACTGACTTCTTTAGGAGAGTGTTCTAGATATGCACTGATTATGGCTGCACCAGTAGACTGTATTGATTACTATTTGAATTTTGATACCCGTATGGTGTCCGCCTCTAAAGCGGAATGGAGTCGGAACGGAGGCAAACTGATGCATTCTGAGCGGATCCTTTTCTGTTCAGAATGCGTTAGGGCAAAACAGATCCGTTTTGGACCGCTTGTGAGAGCCCTGAACGGATCTCGGAAACGGAAACCAAAACGCCAGTGTGAAAGTAGCCTTACTCACTTGGTAGTCCGAGTTGTTTCCCCTACAGTAATTCCTGGTTCTGGTCACTTTATCTAATATTGGATGCACTTTACTGGCCAAGTGGCGTCTCTATCCCAGTACTCATCCGCAGGGTTTTACATATGTGTTTATTGTCATTGTTACATTGTGTTTCAATAAAGTGACGTTTTGTTATATTACATGTGTGGTCTATGTGATTTGGTAGAGAGGCTTTTATGTGTCCACACATGAGTGATAGGGTTATGCTCCTTTTTTGGTTTTCTAGTTTCAGTAACTAATTACATTTACAATGTCATGACAATTCAGGAGCATTTATTCTTATGACTATGTTGTGCTGTTCCTGTATTATTCCTGTAAGAAGTTTACAAATAAACTCCCATCAGTCGGCAGTTAAGGTACAGCTGGGTGTTACCAGTAGCACTGTCTAATCAGTGCTGCTGGTATCCAACTGTGCTGGAACGCACCCTCAACTGGTAACACCAATCTGTACCTATACGGCAAGATGCTGGTAATTCAGTCATGACTTCTAGTAGGAGTAATAGAGGAATGGCACAACATAAAAATAGATGCTCCAGAATTGTCATTATATGATGAATGCAAGTAGTTACTAAAACAGACATGGCAGGACAGGTGACAGCTCCTCTGTAAACAATAGGACGTTTTCGGATGACACATCCGTTAAGGACATCTTTGACAAGCCGTGTTTTAACTAACATCTGGCTGATGACAGGTGCCCTTTAAATTAATTAGCACCATTGAGGTATCATGCACCGATTGACCCCTTACCCCGAGCCTCATGTTACCGTACAGGATAATGTGACATAGCAGCAGACCTGTCGCAGCTCAAGCTCCCTACTGATGTCCCCTTTCAATTGTAACGTCTTAACACAGGTAAGAGCGTGTCTTCACCTAATTCCTCATACCGCTCTATGTCCGTCCTTGAACTTAGGACAACTGGCGACGAGATCAATTGCACCTGATACGTACTGGTAGAAAACAGAGCAAAAATACTGCGGCTGCAACATTGCAGGGGGTTTTTACGCCAGAAAGTGCCCAAAAAAGAAACACCATAAAAATCGTGTTTTTTACAAGCCATTTTTTGGATGATGTTTTATTTGCATTTTTTTTTCTAAATAGAAGTTTGTGGAGAGAAAAAAGCTACAACCAGAGCATGCAGCAATTTAAAAAAAATGACAGAAAATTGTCTTAAATTAACAATACACAATACTCAGTGTTTGTAGGGCATTTTATGATTTCCTACAGGCTAGCATGTAACACCTGGCCGCAGTGTATTTTTGGGGAAAAAAGTAGCGTGAAACTTCTCAAAAGGTGTTGTCCAGGCCCTTACAAACACCCTTTAGGGAACTCAGAGATAATAGGGGGAGGCCGTTTTAAACCCTAATCTATTACCCAAACAAAAGAGCCACTGAAGATTGTTCCTTGCTCTGGAGGACCAAACAATCAGATCTGTGTAATGCTTCACTTCTCCTGTGGGGGCGCTGTGCAGTGACTGAACACTTCTGCAGAGTTGCTCCATACATTCCAGGGGATCCTTTCTAACAAAAAGGGAATTCCAAAGCTTAGAACTTGTTTAAATGGGCAAATTAAAGAGTTACTCTAGGCTATTTAAAAACCCATGCTATCCTGTAACCATTGGAAGGAAGATTTTTTAGTTGGTACCTACCTGTCCATCGCTATGTTGCCGCCGTCTCCGCTGCACTCATGCAAACTGTGGGCTCTTCCGCCTGGGCCCGGACCGGAAATTTTCCGCTGCTTCCTGTTCAGCTATATAATAGTAAATGCAATTTAACAGGAACAGAAGGGCACACGTCAGGTCTGGACCTAGGTGGAAGAGACCGCAGCCTGTGTAAGTGCAGAGGAGACCGCAGCATCAGTGGAGCGAGGGACAACTAAAAAACCTTCCTTTCATCGGTTTCAAAAAAGACCGGGGAACTAAAGCAAGGGACAAGTAGAAATGGGAATTTTATGCGATTGCGATTAGGGCCCTAAAAATTGCGATAACGATATGCGATGCAATATTTTAAGGGAATTGTGCTAGAGGTCTATTTGCTTGGAATTTCCCATATGAGCCGCTGACGCGGCTGGGTATGACATAGTTATGGGGGATCTGTGGATGGCGCTGTGTTGTGGGGATCTGTGAATGGCGCTGTGTTGTGGGGGATCTGTTAATGGCGCTGTGTTGTGGGGGATCTGTGAATGGCGCTGTGTTGTGGGGGATCTGTGAATGGCGCTGTGTTGTGGGGGATCTGTGAATGGCGCTGTGTTGTGGGGGATCTGTGAATGGCGCTGTGTTGTGGGGGATCTGTGGATGGCGCTGTGTTGTGGGGGATCTGTGGAGGGCGCTGTGTTGTGGGGGATCTGTGGAGGGCGCTGTGTTGTGGGGGATCTGTGGAGGGCGCTGTGTTGTGGGGGATCTGTGGAGGGCGCTGTGTTGTGGGGGATCTGTGGAGGGCGCTGTGTTGTGGGGGATCTGTGGATGGCGCTGTGTTGTGGGGGATCTGTGGAGGGCGCTGTGTTGTGGGGGATCTGTGGAGGGCGCTGTGTTGTGGGGGATCTGTGGAGGGCGCTGTGTTGTGGGGGATCTGTGGAGGGCGCTGTGTTGTGGGGGATCTGTGGAGGGCGCTGTGTTGTGGGGGATCTGTGGAGGGCGCTGTGTTGTGGGGGATCTGTGGAGGGCGCTGTGTTGTGGGGGATCTGTGGAGGGCGCTGTGTTGTGGGGGATCTGTGGAGGGCGCTGTGTTGTGGGGGATCTGTGGAGGGCGCCGTGTTGTGGGGGATCTGTGGAGGGCGCCGTGTTGTGGGGGATCTGTGGAGGGCGCCGTGTTGTGGGGGATCTGTGGAGGGCGCCGTGTTGTGGGGGATCTGTGGATGGCGCCGTGTTGTGGGGGATCTGTGGATGGCGCCGTGTTGTGGGGGATCTGTGGATGGCGCCGTGTTGTGGGGGATCTGTGGATGGCGCCGTGTTGTGGGGGATCTGTGGATGGCGCCGTGATGTGGGGGATCTGTGGATGGCGCCGTGTTGTGGGGGATCTGTGGATGGCGCCGTGTTGTGGGGGATCTGTGGATGGCGCCGTGTTGTGGGGGATCTGTGGATGGCGCTGTGTTGTGGGGGATATGTGGAGGGCGCTGTTATGGGGGATCTGTGGAGGGCGCTGTTATGTGGGGGATCTGTGGAGGGCGCTGTTATGTGGGGGATCTGTGGAGGGCGCTGTTATGGGGGATCTGTGGAGGACAGTGTTATGGGGGATCTGTGGAGGACAGTGTTATGGGGGATCTGTGGAGGACAGTGTTATGGGGGACCTGTGGATGGCACTGTTATGGGGTGGATCTGTTGATTACGCTGTTATAGGAGATGTGTGCTATGACACATAGGGCCATGAGGGGGGCCAGCATAAGACATATAGCATCTTATGCTGGTCCCCCTCATGGCCCTATGTGTCCCCTCATGTGTCCTAAACCGCGCACATAACTGCCTTTGCGTGTAAAGTATTTTACTAGTGTGTGTGTGAAACAATCTCTCTCCTATTGATAACAGGTCCGGCCTCTGTACTCACTGTCACGATGAATGCACTGCAGCGAGCGGCAGCGAGCTGGCCGGCCGGCGCGTGACTGACATCACTTAGTAACGCTCCTCCCACTTCAGGAAGCAGGAGCGTTACTAAGTGACGTCACGCGCCGGCCGGCCAGCTCGCTGCCGTTCGCTGCAGTGCATTCATCGTGACAGTGAGTACAGAGGCCGGACCTGTTATCAATAGGAGAGAGATTGTTTCACACACACACACACACACACACTAGTAAAATACTTTACACGCAAAGGCAGTTATGTGCGCGGGGCCCCTTTATATATAATCGCGGCATTTTCGGGTCGGAAAAATATCGCATTTGCCGATTCGATTATTTTTTCGATTTATCGTGCAGCCCTAATTACAACCAATCAGATTCTACCTCTCATTTTTCAGGGGTCAGTTGGAAATAACTGGGGCATCCTGATTGGTTGCTGCAATGGAGGTTTCATTTTTTCCTTGCACTAATATTCATAAATCTTCCCCTTCAGTTATCCATCACACCTAGAATATAGGGAAAAAAGGGATGCAAATGAGCTCTTAAAAGCTTTGCCTCGAATGCCACCAGATGTAAGGCAGCTATCCTGTAAGTCAATGGTCGACCCTTTAAATAGGCCTTGAGACATGACTCTGATATTAAATAAGCCAGCGCCTCTACTGCAGACAGCTGTTTCGGAGTGATTGCCCCTCATCAGTGCAGAGCAGAGAGTACTGGCTGAACTGGGCGAGAGGCCTAATTCAGGATTTGGGGGGTACTATGTTGGGGAGAGAGCACCTAATCAGCTTGTTAAGAGCTCATTTGCATCCCTTTCTTCCTATAATTCCAGATGAGCATGTATGGCCTATAAATCTTCTCACGCCGACTAAGGCGCTCTCTCCCCAAGGAGAGATGGTACCCCCCAAATCCTGACCTGGCCTCTCACCCAATTAAGCCAGTACTCTCTGTTCTGAGTACGGGATATCACCCCGAAACAGGTGCCTGCAGATGAGATGCTGGCTTATTTAATATCAGAGTCATTTGTCTAGGCCTATTTAAAGGGTCTACCATTGACTTATAGGATAGCTGCCTTATATCTGGTGGCATCAGAGGCAGAGCTTGTTAAGAGCTCATCTCTTTCTTCCCAGAATTCCAGAGGAGCATGTATAGCCTATAAGTCTCCTCACTCCGACTGACACGCTCTCCCCAAGGAGAAATAGTACCCCCCAAACCCAGAATATAATTTTCATTCCAAAGTTGCATATTTGCCAACAGTTCCAATTTTGCCTGGACAATCCTGTGAACTGGACAGTTGTGTTTATACAGACACTAGCCTAGTTGTTGAAGTTCCGTGCCGACGCCTTGGTTGGCAGCCCAGGTGAAACCCGGAGCACAGACTTGGCGTACCCTCGGCTTCGGCTGAGAGTTGCCTGTTTTGTCTCGGTCCCTTGCAGGAGCCTTCTTATGGAGAGGGCCTGCGATGGACCATAACCTTGTGCACGTTTTTGTGTGGCATGCTGCACGATTTGCACAGGTGTAGAAAGAACACTCCTCTGGCTTAAAAAAAAAAAAAAAAGTTGTATTTATACATACCCTGCCCAAAAGTAGGAATACAGGGGGCTTTCCCAGTCCCCTCCGCTCTCTGTGTTTTTATTGTGTCAAAAAAACGATTTGATAGATATTCAAATTAACCTGAGATGATTCCAGCGTGAAGGAGCCCAGCAGCGCCCCGCATCCTCCAAATCTCCTCCTTGCTCCCCGACATCACAAAGCTAGAGCGCCGTAAACTTGCGATGCGCGAGCTAGCGCATGCGCAGTGTCGGCATAGTGTTCCTTCCCTGTGCTGGCATCGGCCCCAGGGAACGAACTGTGCATGCGCTAGCTCGCGCATCGCAAGATTACGGCGCTCTAGCTTTGTGACGTCGGGGAGCAAGGAGGAGATTTGGAGGATGCGGCGCGGTGCTGGGCTCCTTCACGCTGGAATCATCTCAGGTTAATTTGAATATCTATCAAATTGTTGTTGTTTTTTTACACAATAAAAACAGAGCTATGGGGACTGGATATTGCAGACGTGCTAGCGGCGATCTAGCAGCTCATGTGCTCAGCTCCATTCCCAAAATCCAGATGACAGGTTCCCTTTAAGTTCCAACCCCAGCCTGTTGTACCCATGGAAAAACTCATACTCACCTGCACCCCACACTGGTCTTCTGGTCCCCACCTGTAAACTTCCGGATGGATGGGGTCACGTGCACGGCTGTAGCCAATGACTGGCCACAGTGGTGACGAGCCCAGCATTATGCTACTTGGGGACACATCACTGCTGAGGCCAGTCATTGGCTGCAGCGGTGCACGTGATCCAGTCTGCCCGGTACTTTACAGACAGGGACCAGAAGGCCAGTGATGGCAGTGCCGGAGAGTAGGTGGGTATGGCTTTCTCCATAATATCTGAAAGGCTTGTATAGATTATTCATTCACAGGCAAAGAATCACATTCTTCGGCAGAACTATGGAGGTAAGTTACTTCCTATGGAGAGCTCTCCCTACCCCAGAACACGAGGCTTACGGACATTACACACACTCACCATGACAATCGGACGTCCAAAGTCCAGAAGCCAGTTCTGCAAGGTGAAATAGAACCACAGGTCCAGGTGAAAGCGGTTATTTCTTGATTCGTCATTGGGCTGAGCTGCGCCAAATCTGAGGAACCATTCAAAATACTGCTTGTTAAAATCAACGAGATGAAGCTTCTCTGTGATAACAGTAATAATGGGGTACTCAAGGCTCTCTGCTATTCCCACCTTCCATCCATTATTCTCTACACACAATCTTGTGATGGACAGATGCAAGGACTGTTTCGGGGGGGGGGGGGGGGGGGAGACACATTTATTGCTGCAAAGTTTCTCATAAATCCACTGTAAAATCCAGAAAGAACTGAATTTAAAATCCACGAGTAGAAATGTCTATAAATCTAGAGCATGTGTGAACATACCCTTAGAGCTATGCATCTGGGTGAGCATTACCTGACAAGGACTCCTGCTCCCTATGTAAGGGCAGCATAGTATAGGGACAGGTGCGCTCTCCAAAGGTGCAGACTGCCAAAGGATGCGTGTGCGCCTTGTCATAAATGAAGGCCTCCTCCAGCTGCACACGGGATATCAAGATCAATGTAGAAAACATGGAACCCAGAAACTATGGACCACATTTAAACTCACTGACAAAAACAATTGGCGGATATCTACGGAAATCAGCACGCATTTTCTTTTTTCCTCAGGCAGATATGTAACTGATTACAGGTGTGGTCTGACTAGACGCTGGGTCTTGCCACAAGTGGGCATAAAAGGGTTTCCCCTGCTGCCCTTTAAATAGGCTCTCAGAGGCTACTTTTGGATAGTGTACCTCTTGGTGAAGGATCATTGACTGCTAGGCATGCCTCTACTCTTTAAGAGAGGGTGCACTGCAGCATTGGACTGAGAAGCAGGATGCTCGTTTTGACAAATTACCCACCACCCACAGTTGGCACCTTCATTACAAACCCAGTCTCTGCCCGGACCATTTCCAGGTGCTTAGTAGAAGTAAGTTTGGTGTCATGGTGCCCATTATGTGTCCTGCCACTGACAGTCAGCCACGGTCGCTTCAGTTGCACTGGTGTCATGAATGAAAAACCTGGACTGCCATGGACTGGAAAAATAGCGTAAAATAAGCCCCAGTTTATGCCATCTATAGGATTAGTAAATCTCCCCCTATGTGTCCAAATGAGTTCATAGATTACATCCCATTATAGTCTATGGGCATTCTCTTTGTCATTTCATAGAAACCAATGATAATCCCACTTAATCTCAATTTTAATAATCCCACTGAACTTGAAGAGTAAGCCTGCTAAAGATTTACTTGATATGTTAAATGGTTCAGACATAAAGTCACATTTTACTACCCATTATAGTCTATGGGCATTCCATTATGTCATTCACCTTTGCTTTCATTAGAAAACAGTTATAATCCAAAGTAATTTTCATTTTACAATCTGCTACTCTACCCAGGGAACACTTGCGGTAAAGGTTAATGTCCTACATAGCACAGATTTACCTGCAACTGAGCTCATATTTTACTTTCCATTATAGTCTATGGGCATTCCTTTGTGTCATTCATCCTAGTCATTCTGCAGAAAACAGTGATAATTCCACTTAATCTGAATATTAAATAATCCCGCTGAATTTGGAGAGTAAGCCTGCTAAATAATTATTAGATATGTCAAATGGTTTTGTCTCTAATTCAAATATTACATTTCCATTATTCTCTATGGGCACTCCACTCTGGTCCATTATTCTCTATGGGCATTCCAATCGGGTCCATTATTCTCTATGGGCACTCCACTCTGGTCCATTATTCTCTATGGGCACTCCACTCTGGTCCATTATTCTCTATGGGCACTCCACTCTGGTCCATTATTCTCTCATTCCACTCTGGTCCATTATTCTCTATGGGCATTCCACTCGGGTCCATTATTCTCTATGGGCATTCCACTCGGGTCCATTATTCTCTATGGGCATTCCACTCGGGTCCATTATTCTCTATGGGCATTCCACTCTGGTCCATCATTCTCTATGGCCACTCCACTCTGGTCCATCATTCTCTATGGGCATTCCACTCTGGTCCATTATTCTCTATGGGCATTCCACTTTCCTGGTAAAGTCTATGGGCATTCCATTCTGTCATTCCTCTTAGTATGCCCCGATGGTATCCATAGTCACGGCGGGGCACTATAGCCTAGGGATGCCCACACACATTACCGCCACCCAGTGTCAATCATTCTGATGGTATGGAAGTTTTATGGAAACCCATCTGATGGACCACCATGTGCACACCACTGGGCAGTGAGGGGGACCCATGGGCAATCGGGTGCATCAGGTCTGCTCCATATGAAGTCATGTAAGTCACGGACATGTACCCGTGGAGGAGCAGAGAATAGTGAGAAAAGTTCCCTCAGATCCCACGGTAAGTGTAGGCCGGGCAGTGTGCACGGTGCTGTACCTGGCTGGGGATCCCGCAGACTGGAGCTGTCGCCGGCGCACCGAGCTCTGCATCCCGAAGCCGCGCTGGTCTCCTGTGTGAACAGCTACAGCCCCGGCTGAGCCACGGGACCCCAGCGCAGCAGCCAATCAGCGCGCACCTGGGGGGCGGGGCCACGCGAGAGAAGAGCGACTGCTAGAACCACAATCATGTGACTCGGGGTTCTGGTTACCCTGGTTACAGAGCGGAGTTGTGGCCCAGGTAATTACGGTAATGCGAGAGCCGGTACCATGGCTCCCAGGGGGGCAGAACCGAGCAGCCGTTTCGGCCCGTCTGCCCGCCCCGCGCCCTGTAAACACACCCTTCTGCTCAGGTTTCAGTGTTTGTACCCGGAACTCCAGTGACGTCCGCGTCTGTTTTCTGCAGGGCAGACCGGAAGTGAGCTCCCGCGGACTTCCTGCTGCTGCTTCCCCGGGATGGCCCTGGAGGGGCTGTCAGTGTATGTGTATAAGGCGGCGGCTGAGGGGCGCGTGCTGACGCTGGCGGCTCTGCTGCTCAACCGAACGGAATCGGAGGTCCGGAGCCTGCTCAGCTCGGTCACCCAGCATGGCGGACAGCGCTCGACTCCTCTTATTATCGCTGCTCGCAACGGGCACAGCAAGGTGGTGCGCCTCCTGCTCGAGCACTACGGGGTGGACACCCAGCAGACTGGCACCGTGCGCTTTGACGGGTGAGGATGTGATGAGGGGAGCAGGGGGCAGCTCAGTCCCGAGGTGGAGGTCACACCTGAGGGACATGCAGGCTGCTTAGAGTGTGACAGCAGTATAGAGCAGGGAGGCTGGGCGACTAGTTCTGCTGGACCTGGTCAAAATAGTTGCATACCATAGAAGTCAATGGCTGTCGTGAAGGGGGTGAGACCCTCACTGATCAGATATTAATGACCTATTCTGAGAACAGATCATCAATATCAGTAACCTGGAAACCCCCCTTTAACCCATGTGCTGAAAATCTTAAAGGGGATTTTCAGGAGCCTCGAACCCTTAGGGCTTATCCAGGAAAAGATATTTGTGACTTAGGGCCTCATGCACACGACCGTTGTTCTGGTCCGCATCCGAGCTGCAGTTTAGGCGGCTCGGGTGCGGACCCAGTCACTACAATGGAGTTGCAAAAGATGCGGACAGCACTGCGTGTGAGCTGTCAGCATCCGTTGCTCCGTTCCGTGGGCCGCAAAAAAATAGAACATCTCCTATTCTTGTCCGTTTTGCGGACAAGAATAGGCATTTCTACAATGGGCCGCCCGTTCCGTTCTGCAGATCGCGGAAGGCACACGGGCGGCTTCCGTGTTTTGCGCACCGCAAAAAACGGAACGGTCGTGTGCATGAGGCCTTATCCTCGGGATTGGTCATCAGTATCAGATCTGCGAGGGTGCGACACCTGAGACCCCCGCCGATTAGCTGCAGCCTCTTCCTAGACCAGTGACATCACTGTACATCGGTCACATGGCCTCGTTCTAGCTCAGCTCCATTCAAGTCAATGGGGCTGAGCTGCAATACCAAGCACTGCCACTAGGCTTGAGTGAACCGACCTTCGGATCATAGATCTGAAGTTGATTCGTTCAAATACTTTGATCTATGATCCGAAGGTCGGTTTGCTCAAACCTGACTGCCGCTATACAATGTACGGCGCTGTCACCAGAGCTTCGGTGAGCAAAGGGCTCCCTGAAACAGCTGATCGGCGGGGATCCCACTAATGTGATGATGATGACCTATCCTCAGGATAAAGGTTACACCGCACAGTGTTACAGCCGACAGTCAGCTGCTCTTTCACTGAAGGAGACCGCTGCATTTACATGTGTCAATTCAATATCAGGTCGGCAGGGGTCCGACACCCCGGACCGATCGGCTGTTAGAGGAGGCCGGCACTCCCTGATCTCTGCCTCCTAGGTCATGTGACATCACTGCTATGCTATGTACGACTTTGTCCTTGGAGTGCTGCCGGATGTCGGCTGCGCTCGCCAGAGCTCTGGTGAGCACAGGGCTCCCTGTAACAGCTAATCGGCGGGGGTGCTAGGACTCGGATCCCCACTAATATGATAATGATAGACTATCCTGGGTAAACCCTTTAACAGTGAAGCTGGTGCAGGGCTCATCTGAACCAAGCGCACCCTTTAGTCATTTGAGTTGGACCACCAGAGAGAGACTGTAATGCAGTTCCAGATGTCCAGCTAGCTGCTGTGTGACCGGTCTACTTCAATAGAAGTCTGTGCATCTCTAGATGATTTGCATTATCATTTTATGTCTTGAAATGGGACTCGATATCCTCCTCTTCCCTTCGGAGTCCTGTTACACGACATTATTGAGGTGAACATTGACAGTCATGGTATTCGGAATACAAGAAAGTTGTGCCATGCCTCTTGGCGCTTCATGGAAGAAGTAGTTGTAGCCATGTACGTGGAGATGTATAAGTTTCTCACCACCCAAAAAGGCCATCTTCATTGTATCCTGACTTCTAAAGCCCCCATTGAAGACCTCATAGAGGGGGATGATGTCAAATAGATGTAGGTGGTTATGATGCTCATTTCTGTTATTTCTTCTCCGTTCTCCAGATATGTGATCGATGGAGCGACCGCCCTGTGGTGTGCAGCTGGTGCCGGACATTATGAAGTGGTGAAGCTGCTCGTCGGCCACGGAGCCAATGTGAATCATACAACTGTAACCAATTCCACTCCACTAAGGGCGGCCTGCTTTGATGGGAGACTTGACATTGTCCGCTTCCTTGTGGAGAATAATGCGAACATTGGTATTGCCAACAAGTACGACAACACGTGCCTAATGATTGCTGCTTATAAGGGCCATACGGATGTCGTTCGTTACCTCCTGGGGCAGCGTGCTGATCCAAATGCCAGGGCTCATTGTGGAGCTACAGCTTTGCACTTTGCCGCTGAAGCTGGACACTTAGATATTGTGCGCGAACTGGTTACGTGGAAAGCTGCGATGGTTGTCAATGGTCACGGGATGACCCCATTAAAAGTAGCAGCTGAGAGTTGCAAGGCGGAGGTGGTGGAACTGCTTCTTGCGCACTCGGATGTTGATCTCCAAAGTAGGGTAGAAGCGCTAGAGTTGTTAGGCGCATCCTTTGCCAATGATCGTGAAAATTACAATATTACCAAGACTTATCAGTACTTGTACCTGGCCATGCTGGAACGCTTCAGAGATCCCGACAACATCCTTCACAAGGAGGTCCTTCCCCCAATTTCAGCCTATGGCATGAGAACTGAATGTCGCACTCCGCGCGAGCTGGATGCTATTCGCCATGATACAGACGCATTACACATGGAGGGCTTGATTGTGCGGGAAAGGATTCTTGGGTCTGATAATATTGATGTGTCACATCCGATAATCTACCGAGGTGCCGTGTACGCAGACAACATGGAGTTTGAGCAGTGCATTAAGCTTTGGTTACATGCGCTGCAGCTACGGCAAAAGGGAAACCGAAACACGCACAAAGACCTGTTGAGGTTTGCTCAGGTATTCTCACAAATGATCCATCTGAATGAGCCGGTGAAGGCACACGACGTGGAGAATGTCTTGCGATGCAGTGTCTTGGAGATCGAACGTGGTATGACTCGGGTTCAGAATCCACAAGAGCCTGATGCTCATTCTGCACTGGAAAACCATGAATGCAATCTGTACACTTTTCTCTACCTCGTCTGCATCTCCACCAAGACCCAGTGCTCAGAAGAGGAGCAGTCGCGCGTCAACAAACAGATCTATCGGTTGGTGCACCTAGACCCTCGCACCCGGGAAGGTTGCAGCCTCTTACATTTAGCAGTTGACTCTAGCACTCCGGTAGATGATTTCCACACTAATGACGTTTGCAGCTTCCCCAGTGCCTCTGTAGCCAAATTGCTTATAGACTGTGGTGCGAATGTCAACGCTACGGACAATGTAGGCAACACCCCGCTTCATCTGATTGTCCAATACAACCGTCCCATAAGTGACTTTCTTACGTTGCACTCCATCATTATCAGCTTGGTGGAGGCCGGTGCTCATACAGATATGACAAACAAAGAAAAGAAGACCCCGCTGGACCGGAGCACTACTGGGGTGTCTGAGATCCTTCTAAAAACACAGATGAAGCTGAGCTTGAAGTGCCTGGCTGCCCGGGCCGTGCGTCTACACAACATTAAATACCAGAACCAGATCCCACGAACACTTGAGGAGTTTGTAGAGTTTCACTAAATGCCTGGGTAGCCTAAGCCCATTTAATATGCATGTCACTGTGTCCAGGATGGGGTCCACACCATTCCCGAAGATCCATTTGCCTAATCTGACAGAGCAAGGGGCTGATCCAGTGCCAAGTCCCCTCATGTGTGTTGGTCTTCCGACATTGTACAGAAATTTAACTTGGGGGGGGGGGGGGGGGGGGAAATGAAACATTTGGAACGGGCATGTCATATTTCAGGGGACTTCTGTCCTCGCTAGATAGAGGACCCGAGATAAGGTGCTGAATTAAGTGTGTTGAGATCCTGTCTGGACAGGACATCTCATGGGGGACCAGAGCCCCCACTTTCTTTTTAATTCCATACAATGAGGCTTTGCACAATTTTACGTTGAATAGAGTAGTGAATAATTTCATGAACCGAGCAGCAGCTTTTTAATTTTGCTTTAAAAGATGTTAATGCCTTATGGGGGAGTACATTGTGACTCTTCGTGTCTCCTGGGTCTTCACATCTTGTGTGACAGATTATGTGAGGCTTTTGAGAAATGTAACATCATTGAATGTGTGCCATTTTCCAGTACTGGACGTATTCCAGGTAGCCATATGTTGAATCGATTTTTTTGCTGGCTTTTTATATGGTCAGTGTCTGGATTCTCACCTTTTCTGTCTGAAATAAAATCTCAGGCTGGTTCCTAAAAACTTGTATCTGATGTTAATCTGGAGTCTGTCATCCTCCAGCCATGTCTTGTATACAGGTGAATCAAGGCATCAGAAATCATTAAAGGTCTTCTCAGTTTGGGAAATCCTAAAGGCCCTGGCTGATGGCTCTGTGTGCAGTACTTCCACCCACTGCCTGATGGTCAGCCATGCTGTCATGAGGTGGTCACTTTCTCTTGCTGGGTAGTGAGTACACATAGGCACAGATTTACTAATGTGTCTGCACCTACAATCTATATAAATTTTTTATTTTTTTTTGGCACAGCTAGAATTTCTTAAATTTTTATGACTCTCGAAAAGAGAGGAGCCTACGAGGTCATGTGTTGAATCTCAATTCTGGAGTAAAATTCAGTCTTGGACTGTGCCATTTTATAGCTGGTATAGAGTCAAAGAAAAGTGTCTATCCCTGCCCCAGATTCATCATCCAGCCTGAGCCCCTGGGATATATCTGGTGCAGATCTAGACGGCCTCCGTCTACAGGATTAGTAAATCTGCCCAATAGTATCTAGGAGATGACCAGTGGCAGTCATTACCACCACGCAAATCACGTGGTTTCATGGGGGCCCCGTGACCGGTTCTCTGACGGGGGTCACACAGTGCCGTAACCTTGCTGTGGACAGGCAGGGAACTACCAACAGGCACCGTGATTCTCGGCTGTCATGTGACAGGACAGGCAGCCAGGAATCAATGTTCCTGACGGTGGTCTCTTTAACTGGCTGGGGGGGACCACTGTGTCGGTGCAGCACATGACTCTGTGCGCAAAGGCCTGGGAGCGGCGAAACTGTTCAATGCTGTGTGTCGGCCACTCTCAGGCCTCTTTACACGCTGCAGCCCACCAGTCAAAACGCGTGGAGTGGAAGTGTCCTGGAGGGGCGGTTAGGTGCAGGGGTTCTTGTGACGTGAGTGTCTGTGGGCTGAGACTGCGCTACAGAAAGTGCAGTGTGGATTCTGAATATGAATGGGGCAATACAATAGTGATCTGCTAGTGGTATGACGTCACATGGCCTCGCGCTACATTGGGGTACTTTAACACTAGCGTTATTCTTTTCCGGCATTGACTTCCGTCCTAGGGGCTCAATACCTGAAAAGAACTGATCAGTTTTATCCTAATGCTTCTCAAAGGAGAGCAATCAGTTCAGGATGCATCAGTTCAGTCACTGTATGGTTTTTGGACTGAGAAAATACCGCAGTATGTTGTGGTTTTATCTCCGACCAAAATTCCGGAATGCCGATGCCTGATCCAGCATTTTTTCACATTGAAATGCATTAATCCAGCGTGTTCCGGCAAAACGGATCAGTTTTTGTGGTCTGCGCATGCTCAGAAAGCAAAAAATGTGAAAAAAATAAATAAATGCCGGATCTGTTTTTCCGGATGACACCGAAGAGAGGGATCCGGCATTTGTCAGACGGATCAGGATTCTGATCCGTCTGACAAATGCTATCAGTTTGCATACGTTTTGGCAGAATCCTCTACCGCCAGTGTGAAAGTACCCTAAGTCATAATATGTGATGTAATGCTGATAAAACTGACTGTGATGTAATAGCCTGTTATTAGTAATATATGTCATGTTAGGGTATTAACCCACAGACAGCATTATATCATGGATTATTAATAGGATATAATGGCGTACAAATTATGTTTTTGATTAGGGCCCCTGGAGATAACTACTGTCTTCTGACTTGTCATGAGGCTCATCTCTAACAAGTGCCGTGACCGCTGTGGAGAGATGGGGGTACAAGTTGAGACGAGATTCCCCCTGAAATGAGGTCCATTACTTTCAGTTTCTTGTAAAACTTTCTTCTTTTTGGGATTAGATATGAGTTTTGGGGGGGAGGGGGCGAGACAAAGCTGTGACTGCCAAGAACTGCAGACATCTACCATAGATATTGTTTGTAGTGCACCTCAAGCAGTAAAGTCCGGTGCATATGATTCAAGTCTCCTTGTCTTACCAGCAGTAGCACAGTAGTGTTTTCTCCCCTGATCTTAAAGGACATCTGTCAGCAGATTTGTCCCTATGACACTGGCTGACCTGTTACATGTGCACTTGGCAGCTGGAGACATCTGTGTTGGTCCCATAACCATATGTCCCACCATTGCTGAGAAAAATGAAGTATATGCAAATGAGCTCTAGGAGCAACGGGGGCGTTACCATTACACCTAGAGGGTCTGCTTTCTCTACAACTGCTGCGCCCTCTGTAGTTGCAGTGAAAACTACTAGACAGAAGAGGAAGACGGCACTAAAGGGGTTGTCCTGGGAGATAACTACCTTTTCACAGGAGTCCACCGCCTGACTTCGCTATAGAAGGGATCATACTTGCCTGCTTCCTGACGCCTCCAGTGTGTCCATCTTCTGGGACATGATCTGCTGGCTTCAGCGGTGATGTGTCCCCTGTGGACACTAGTCATAGGCTGCAGCGGAGCAGATGATCTTGTCGGAGAGGAAGTAAACAAGCCACGGACCTGAAGATGGACACATGGAGCCAGCGGCCAGGACCGGAGCTGTGTATAGCAAGGGAGGTGGGAAGCTTTCCATAGCGGAGGCTGCAGGCACCTGTGAGAAGTTATTCCCAGACAACTCCTCCATGACAGCACTGAATATAGCGCCTCCACTTTTTACCTTTCTTTTCTTTCCATTTAGACTTGCACATGATTCTCTGCATTTCCAGGACACACATTTATAGTTTTTTTTTTTTTTTAACTTTTTCTGGGGACAAATTCCTAGATTTCTTACAGTTACTAATTGTATAAAACCTCCTGCAGACGTCCGTGGAGCACGGTCCGTGAGATACTGGACTGGCATTGCAGGAGCACATAGGGCTATAGCAACCAATGACGCCGTGCACTCCTGCAATGCCAGTCCGGTATCTCACGGACTGTGTTCCACGGACGTCTGCAGGAGGATTAACAGTGTTCTCCAGTTATTACCTTTTATAGGGCATTAAATAGGCACTTACAGGAATTTAGAAAATGTCAGGAATTTCAGAACTTGTTTTCCAATAAATATGGTTTAAGTTCTAAGTAGCCGATTACTGACATGATGGTGAGAAAAAGCCGATGTTACCATTTTACTACAGGAAATTTGCCATTTATGAAGCCGTCGGAGTGAGAACCTTTGGCTGACCCCACAGAGGAGACCAGTGTGCTGTGTCTGGGGCTTTTGTATGTTCTTACTTCACTCTATTGTGTGGTCACCACAATGTGGTTGTATTGTTTTATGTGTAGCGCTGTGTGGATGTTAGTACTGTGCTGACGTTGTTTGTACTGTACATCCATAGAGTCGCACGCCTGTGCCGGACATGTTATACGGACGGAGCAGTTCTAAGCTTCAGGGTGATATTACATCTCACAAGCAGCGGTGGGAGATCTGTGTGGCAACTTTAGTTTTTTAACCCACTGTGAGTGATATTTAAAAAACGAATCCCTAAAAATTGTATCTGCCCGTTACAACCAGATAGCGACACATCTCCTTTTTTACATTTTTTTCTAATCATTTTTTTCTTTTTACAGATTTTTAATTTTTTTATTCTATTTACTGAATGATTATGGGGGCGGCAATCTTCCCTGAGCTGTTCTTAAAGGGTTTCTATCATCAAAAAACTAGCATCAAGCTGGCTGACATTGGCGATGTGCTAATGTCAGCTGAACACAACTGTATTACTTGCACCTCCCTGCGTGCCTTGCTCCTGCTCCTAGAGGCTCCGTTCTCTCACCGCTTGACACTCCCTGGTAAACCTGATTGACATCCTTAGTCTCCACCAGCCCCACAAATCCCGCGCCTGCGTTGTCCCTTTTAGTATTCGGCGCAGTGAGTGAAGGCCATTCGCCGAATGGTCTCCTCCAGCCTCGGAACACTAAACTGGACGGCGTGGGGCTGGAGGAGACCAAGGATGTCAATCAAGTTTACTAGGGCGTGTCAAGTGGTGAGAGAACGGAGCCTCTAGGAGCAGGACCAATGCCCCCCCTGCTCCTAGAGGCTAATTTACATATTATAAAAGTAATTATTTTGCAAATAACGGCGGCACGCAGGGAGGTGTAAGTAATACAGTTGTGTTCATCGCTAATGTCAGCCAGCTTGATACAGAGTTTTTTTATATAGAAACCCTTTAACAGCATTTACGAAGCATTAAAAAATTGCTTTACGGCAGCCCCATGGGCCACAGACACAATGGTCAGCAGGGGACTTCAGACTTCTATGGGAGAGTTTTCTAGACATGTTCTGTGACCTGTGCAGAGGTCATTGTACAAGGGAAGAATAGATAAGATGTGATAATCGCCTATTGTGAATGGTGGATCCTGTCTTATCTATACACAGAGGTGACCTCATTACAGGCAGGATTAGAATGACAGATAAGCAGATAACTGCAATAAAGAGATCTGTGCAGACCAGAAGTGGGGCCAATTAGTCTTAGCGCCAGCGAGAAAACTGCAGGATTTTAAACCTCAGTTTTTTCCTGTCCTATCAGAGGAAGTCAGTCTCAGGATGTGCTGTCCTGGAGATGTATATTTATTTTATATATTTTTATTTATTTGTTACATGAAAAATAAAAAAAGTGATTTAAACGATAGGTCATTTTCTGATGACTCATCTTGCCTTTAGGGCTCATGCTCATAGCCATTGCTTGGTCGTTCCGTGCATTGGGAATCGCAATTTGCGGTCCCCAATGCATGGGAAACATCTGTGCTGATTCCGCAGACGGATCCAGACCCATTCAACTTGAATAGGTCCGTGGTCCGTCCGCGCCACAAAAAAGTAGTAAATGGGTCTGCATTCGTAATGCAGGGTGGACATGGCCGTTTCCTGCTGTTTGCGGGCTGCAATACGGGCACAGCCGGGCAACGGTCATGTGTATGAGTCATTACTTAAAGGGCTTTTCTGGGTTCTGCATATTGATGACCCAGGACTGGTGGAGATCCTTTACCCATTGGAGTGAATGAGGCAACGCTGTATTTCTAGCATAGGAAATACCTTACTGATTGTCACCATGGAAATGTGATTGTTGTCCTGACTTATTGTCTGAATAGGTTGTATTATTGTCGCCTTCTATCCGATCATTTAAAGAAACGCCATTATTTCCCCCGTTACATTCATTACATTGTAGCCTTTGATTTCTTTTTAGGTATTTTGTGCACAACTCAATCACATAAGATTAATCATTTACAAAAAAAAACCTCTGCGACTTTGCCGTACTTCATGTGATTAATCTCAAAAGATTAATCCTTCCAACTCTCGTCCTAAAAAGGGACATCCTCTTCTACTTATACCAGGATTTACTGCACTGATTGACCGGAATTAGTGACTTAAGTAACCATGATTGCCAGTCATGCATACAATAATAGAACTGGTAAATGACAAAAAAAAATTGCCTGAAATTTGCCATTGGCAAGTAAATAAAAGATGAAAAGAGATTGAGATTCCTCAGTGGTTGAACTTTTAATGGCTAACTCAGGGAATTCTGTATGGATTTCACTTTGCATTGCATTTTTTTCCTGCAGCACGTGAATGAGTGTTTTTCAGACTCCATGTATATGCATAAGGGTTGTCACTATATCAAAATTTTGATTTCAATACCATAAAAAAGTATTGCGATACTCAATACCATTTGATACTACGTGAAAAAAATAAAACGCAAAAAAATCTGTGTGCATTCCACATTTTATTATGGGATGTCCGGCCCATAATAGAGCAGTCCTATCTTATTTTTTGGGGGGGACAAGGTGACAAAAAAAAATGGTGAATCGCACGTTTGTTTTTCACCGTATAGGAGATTTTTATTTATTTTTTTGGCGATATGTAATGTTTATTTATATTTTTTAGATGTAAAATTGGGAAAGGGCGTGATTTAAACTTAATATTTTGTATTTTTGTTTTAAACTTTTTCTTTATTTTTATTTAATAACTATTTCCCCCCTTAGGGGCTAGAACCTGGGATCTTTTCATCCCTTGTCCTATTCACCCTGATAGAGCTCTATTACCCTAAGTTCACACCTGAGCGTTTTACAGCGCGTTCCTACGCGCTGTAAAACGCTCAACAAGGAGAAACCAATGCTTCCCTATGGGAATGGTTCTCACCTGGGCGTTTTACAGCGCGTACGATCGCGCTGTAAAACGCCCGACGCTCAAACAAGTTCTTGAGCTTTTTTGGGGGCGTTTTGTCGCGCGTTCCCGTACTTAGATATTCGGGAACGCGCGACAATGTGTGTTCGCCTGTCTCTGTATGTGCGATTCTAAACGCTGGTTCAATCGCGCATACAGAGCGCTCCTTTCAGGTGTGAACCCAGGGTTTGGGTGAATAGGACTTCACACTCTCCCTGCTGCGCTGAGCTCTGTGCACACAGCAGCAGGGAGGTTACCATGGCTTCAGTAGTGTCCTGGCTGCCATGGTAACCGATCGGAGACCCGCAATTACACTGCTGGGGCTCCGATCACAACTGCCACTGCACCACCAATGAAGATAACTAACCCATTAATTCAAATATAGGCGGCAGAATCACATACCTGACACCCGACCTCTATGACGAGGAGTCGCGATCCAGTCAATTAAACCCTCAGGTGTGGCACCTGAGGGGTTAATTGCCACGGATCTCAGCACCCTGTCATAGAGGTCAGGTGTGTGATTCTGCCGCTGACACCCGCTGCCTATATTTGAATTAATGGGTTATCTTCATTGGTGGCACAGTGGTCACAGCCCCTCTTCTCACTGGTGACAGCAGGGAGGGAGAGACTGCCTTCTTCTCCACTGTGCTGCTGAGAACATGGTGTACGCTGAGAGGAGCCTGCGCCATGTTCTCTGATACTACTGTGCAGTAGCGCAGTCTAGTATCGTTAAATAAATGAATGGCAAATCCAGGTATCGTATTGATTCAGGTACAAAGGTATCGATTGGGTATCAATAATTTGATACTCGGTGCAACCCTAATGTGCGTTGTGTTGTACTTTGCAGGATGTCACCCGCTATTCCCTACAAAATCTGCTGTTATAGAGTATATCCGGCACAGACGTTGTAGTGTAGTGGATGTTGCTGGTTACTGAAGTACTGCTCCCATTCATTTAAATGGAAGCATATGTAACGTATTAATGAATTTTATCTTTCTTTATGGAATATCAAGTGGATTTATGAATCAAGGAACTGTTTAATCCACTTTAGTCAGTGGAATACAGGTGTGGAATTGGCGGCTGTTGGTGCTGCGGTGTATGAGGACCACGTTTTCTATTTTTTGGATAGCATCACTTCAGCTTCCAGCTCCACCCACTACACAGTGGACAGAACTGTGGGTTTTCTGCCCTGAGCCACCCTGAAACAGCTGATCGGTCAGGGGGTGGGGTGTTTAACCCCTGCCAATCAGATATTGACTGCCTAGTCTATGGATAATCCATACCCTTTAAATTTGCTTCTCATTCCATGTTGGGCTACTTTTACATATTCGAGTTCCTTTCCAGTTTTGAGATCTGGCAGAGGATCTCAAAACCAGAGGAAAATGCTTCAGTTTGATTTTAATACAACCGTCTGAATCCATTCCGTTCGGATGTGGTTGTATTAAATGGGTTGTCTCACTTCAGCAAATGGCATTTATCATTTATCATGCCAAAACCAAGAAACAATACTCTGTCCTCCTTCTCCTTGACCTGTCCTCTGCCTTCGACACTGTTGACCACTCCCTTCTGTTGCAAACTCTCTCATGTCTTGGCATCACTGACCTGGCCCTCTCCTGGATCACGTCATGCCTCACAGACCGGACTTTTAGCGTCTCCCACTCTAGCACCACCTCCTCGTCTCATTCCCTCTCTGTTGGTGTTCTGCAAGGCTCTGTCCTAGGACCCCCGCTCTTCTCTATCTACACTTGTGGCCTGGGACAGCTCATAGAGTCCCATGGCTTTCAGTATCACTTCTACGCTGACAACACACAAATCTACCTGGTCCAGACATTACCACCTTACTATCAAGAATCCCACAATGTCTATCTTCTATATCATCCTTCTTCGCCTCTTGCTTTCTAAAACTTAACATGGATAAGACAGAATTCATAATCTTTCCCCCATCTTGTTCAACCCTCCCCAACAGACCTATCTATCATGATCAATGGCTGCACACTCTCCCCAGTCAACAAAGCCTGCTGCCTTGGAGTGACCTTGGATTCTGCCCTTTCCTTCCGACCGCACATCCAAGCCCTTTCCACACCTTCCGCCTCCAACTCAAAAACATCTCCCACATCCGCGCTTTCCTTAACTTTGAATCTGCAAAAATGCTCGTACATGCCCTCATTATCTCCCGCTTAGACTACTGCAACATTCTCCTCCGTGGCCTTCCATCTAGCACTCTCGCACCCCTCCAATCTATCCTCAACTCTGCTGCCCGACTAATCCACCTCTCACCCCATTACTCCTCTGCCTCTCCCCTCTGCCAATCCCTTCACTGGCTCCCCATTGCCCAACGAATTCACTTCAAAGTACTAACAAATACATACAAGGCCGTCCATAACCTGTCCCCTCCCTACATCTCTGAGCTACTTTCCCGATACATCCCCACACGCACTCTCCGATCCTCACAAGACCTCCTTCTCTCCTCTCCTCTCCTCTTATCACCTCTTCCCACAATCGACTCCAAGATTTCTCCCGTGCATCCCCCATACTCTGGAACTCGCTACTCCAGCATATCAGACTCTCACCTACAGTGAGATCCTTCAAAAGAAACCTGAAAACCCACCTCTTCAGACAAGCCTACAACCAGTGACCCTGCTGCCTCTATACCGCCATCACCAACTTCACCCGCACCTACTGTGTCCTTCTCCCATACCATGTAGACTGTAAGCCCTCACGGGCAGGGCCCTCTCTCCTTCTGTACCAGTTTGTAACTCATCTTGTTTATGATTAGTGCAATTGTCTGTATTATGTATGTACCCTATATCCCTTTTCATATGTAAAGTGATATGGAATGAATGGAGCTTTAATAATAAATAATAATGTAGAGAAAGTTACTACAAGCCACTTACTAATGTATTGTGATTGTCCATACTGCTTCCTTTGCTGGCTGGATTAATTTTTCCATCCCATTATACACTGCTTGTATCCATTGTTACGACCACCCTGCAATCCATCAGTGTGGCCGTGCTTGCATACTATAAAAAAAAAAAAGCACCAGCCTGTGTGCTCTCCCATGGTCCCGGCCACCAGAGAGGTCGACATTATTTCTTAGGGCTCATGTACACAACAGTATTGCTTTTTCAGTGTTTTGCGGTCCGTTTTTACAGATCCGTTCAGTTTTTTTGTTTCCGTTCCGTTTTTCCTTTCTGTTTTTCCGTATGCCGTATACAGTAATTACATAGAAAAAATTGGGCTGGGCATGACATTTTCAATAGATGGTTCAGCAAAAACGGAACTGATACGGAAGACATACGGATGCATTTTTTTTTTTTTTTGCCGACCCATTGACCCATTTGCGGACAAGAATAGGACATGTTCTATCTTTCAGCGGAACGGAAATACTGAAACGAAATGCACACGGAGACACTTTAGTATTTTTTGCTGAACCATTGAAATGAATGGTTCAGTATATGTTCCGCATACTGAACTCAAAAAAACGTCCAGTATACTGAACGCAAAATACTGTCGTGTGCATGAGCCCTTATAGTGTGCAAGCACGACCGCCACTGATGGATTATATTAACTTTCTCTACATAATAAATGCCATTTGAAGTGACAAACCCCTTTTTAAATCGAAAGTGAACACTAAGTCAATAGGCGACGGAGCTTTTTTTTTTTTCCTGTTTGAAAAAAACTGATCCGGTACTATTGACTTACATTGTTTTTAGTGCCATAACCGGACACACACACCTGCAGTTTGCAACGGTTTAGCGTCCGGTCACAAAACGCAACAAACTGGAACAGAAAGCATTCTGGTGCACTTTGTTCCAGTTTGCTCAGTTTTGTCCCCATTGATGAATGGGGACAAAATTGAAGAGCTTTCCTCTTGAGATCCTTTACCGCAGGGATGCCCAACCTGCGGCCTTCCAGCTGTTGCAAAACTACAACTCTCAGCATGCCCAGACCACCTACAGCAGGGCATGGTGGGAGTTGTAGTTTTACAACAGCTGGAGGGCTGCAGGTTGGGCATTCTTTCTTTACCAGATCTCAAAACCAGAAAGCAAATTGCATATGTGAAAGTAGCCTTAGGCCTCATGCACACAAACGTTTGTTTCCGTGTCCATTCCGTTTTTGTTTTTTTTGTGGATAGGATGCGGACCCATTGATTACAATGGGTTCGCAAAAAATGCGGATAGCATACTGTGTGCTGTCCGCATCAGTATGTCCGTTTCATTAGCCCCGCAAAAAAAAAATAGAACATGTCCTATTCTTGTCCGTTTTAGGCATTGTTACAATGGATCCGCAAAAATTTGCGGACCGCAAAACGCATACGGTCAGGTGCATGTAGCCTTAGGCAGAAGGTTACACAGTTAAGAGTTTTCCCCTTCACCTTGCAACGTTCCAACTTTTCCTTTAGGTATCAAGGACTAGAAGGTCCCTGGTTATGAAAAGGTTTGCGTTCTGCGCAGCCCCTAGCTTCAGGTGAGGTATTTTCCAGTATGCAGTCATTCTCACCTTTGTACAGAGTGCTAGCCATGTCCTCACTGAATAGTCATGGTGCTAAGCAAAAGGGCCTCCCCCTAGGGCTGGAGTGGTTCCTGCAAGCTATGGATGTTACCGCAATGTCATTAGTCTTAAGGGGCAAAAACATGGCAAGAGTTCTTCAGCATTTAACCTCTTAAAGAGGTTATCCGATATCTAAAATATCCCCCCAACGCCCTGGATCTTTGTATACATTATACTTGCCTTCACCCCGGCACCCTCATCGCTCTGGATCCCCGCACGGCCGCTGCTGCATCTCCCCGTCGCTCGGATTAAAACATCCGGCGATGGGGACGAGCCCCCTTGAGGCTGGTCACCATCGCAGCCTGCTATTGACTGCTCCCCTGTTGCCGGATGTTTTGATCCGAGCGACGGGGAGATGCGGCGGCCGTGCAGGGATCCAGAGTGACGCAGGTAATTTCTTTAAAAATCTTACTTTTATAATATGCTAATTACTTAATTACCAGCAACTTGGGCGGTTACTTGCTGGTAGCTCCCGCATCCTCGGACTATAAACACTCCCCCTCCTCCACTTGATAGACAGGGCCAGCGAGCGCTCTCCTCCTCCGGTCCTCATTCGGCTCAGGCGCTCTGAGAAGGACGCTTACTTGCCTGCTCCTTCCTCGTCAGCCTACACCCGGAAAAGGAGGAGAGCGCTCGGTGGCCCTGTCTATCAAGTGGAGGAGGGGGCGTGTTTATAGTCCGAGGATGCGGCGGCTACCAGCAAGTAACCGCCCAAGTTGCTGGTAATTAAGTAATTGGCATATTATAAAAGTAAGATTTTTAAAGAAATTACAGCACAGAGAGAGGTAAGAGTGATATATAATATATATATGGACTCAGCTGACATTAGCAAATAGCTAATGTCCGATACTGAAAATTGCTAAATGGGGGGTGACAGAAGCCCTTTAAGCAGCTGTAAAGTTTGTTTTACATTTTTAATTTTTATTTTTATTGGCGTGACTGTTTAAAGCCTAGTTTTGTGGGGGGGGTTTTGTGGTGTGTGAGTACTTTTTTTTTTTTTTTGCATCGGAAATAAAGAAAAGCAATTTTTAATATCTTGTTTTTACTGTGCGGATTTAACACTAAACTTGTTAGGTGAGTTATAAAGGTTATTTTGGTTGTGTGGATACCTAATAAGCGTAGTTCTTTTGCTTTTATGTCATGTGCGTGCAATAAAATGTATTTCTGGAAAATCTACATTTTTTTTTTTTTCTTTTTAAGCTTTTTTTTTTTTAATTACAGTTCTATTACATTTTTTTAATCCCATTAAGGAATTCCTGTCTTATAAATTATTTTATGCTTATACAGTGTTTGCGTACTTCTGTATGCTAATACACAGGCTGTGATTAGAACAATACTATTGGGGTACCTGCTTACTATGTGGACCGCTAACCACATGGACAGGCCATGTGCACTCCGCATTGAATTGTTCTGATAGATGGTGTCTAAAAATGAATGCAAACTAAAACTTGGTGCATTTTGTTTTTCAAGTAAAAATCTATTTTTCTATTTTTATTTTTTTTCCATGTAAAGGGTGTCCATAGCCTTCAATAGGCATTTACAATAGGATAGAGATGCTATGGAAAGCCATGATAATTTTTTTATATATACTCTAGAAAGTACATTGTCTGGTCACATACTCTGCATTATGTAGCTTCTCTACCAAGTTCAGTGCATTATTGGAGCTCGGCAAGGCGGAGATGTGGGCAGACATGCTATAAATGTGACTTGTAAACTATATACATAGTTACATATGCAAACGTGCAGGTAATTCCAAATGTAATAGAGAATAAAGGCATACACTGCTTTTGATATTTTAAATAGTATTTAATATTCATTTTTAAATAGCACAACATACAAAAGAACATGTGTCGTACCGCGTTCCGCATCGCCAGAACAGGTAAGCAGCAGTCATAGAAAGAGCGGCCTGATTGTCCATGCTTCATGTAGTGGCTCCACTGTATTACAACACTGACATCAGAGACTGAGACACCGGACAGCGCTCTGTCCCACTCTTCATCATGCGTTCAAGGACTGGTGACTGTCCCGTATGTCCTGCCTGGTCACAATCATGCGCCATGAAGGGGGGTTTGCAGATAACCTACAGCGACTGAGGGTAGGTGCAATCATTTTACAGGGACGGTTGGCTTTTCTGTTCTTAAAGGGAACCTGTCAAGTTGTACAGGCAGCATGCTATAGCCAAAGAAAAAACTTGTGGTCCAGCTTCCCATAAAAATTTGCAGCTTTATTAATAACAATAAAAAACTGTTATCCAAACACGAATCGCATACAAGATCCGCGATGTCTACATGTTTCGGACTCCACAATCTCGGTCTCATGACATGCAGGCAGCATGCTATAGAGCAGGAAGACCTGAGCTCATGATATATAGTTTAGTGGTTAAAGCATAATGTGCATTATTATTTTTTTTTAATTAATTTTTTTAGATCTCTGCTCCTTCTATACTCGGGAGTCCAGTGGGCGGTCCTACTGATTGACAACTCTCTCTGTGTGCAGGCTAGGCTGTAAATCACTAGATCTCTTCCCACAGAACTATATAGCAGTCTGTTTGGCTTCTGCTCTATAATATGCTGCCTACAGATTAGACACCATGGTTCCCTTTAAGGCTACTTTCACACCTGCGTTTAGGTGCGGATCCGTCTGGTATCTGCACAGACGGATCCGCACCTATAATGTAAACGCTTAGATCCGTTCAGAACGGATCCGTTTGCATTACCATGAACAAAAAAAAAATATTTTTTTTGTTCATGATAATGCAAACGGATCCGTTTTGACTTGAAAAGTCAATGGGGGACGGATCCGTTTGAAAATTGAGCCATATTGTGTCAACTTAAACGGATCCGTCCCCATTGATTTACATTGTAAATCTGGACGGATCTGTTTGCCTCCGCACGGCTAGGCGGACACCCAAACGCTGCAAGCAGCGTTCAGGTGTCCGCCAGTGGAGCGGAGGACAAACGGTGCCAGACTGATGCATTCTGAGCGGATCCGCATCCACTCAGAATGCATTAGGGCTGGACGGATCCGTTCGGGGCCGCTTGTGAGAGCCTTCAAACGGAAACTCACAAGCGGAGCCCCGAACGCTAGTGTGAAAGTAGCCTAAGGCGACCTGCACATGGGTTGGAGTTGTCAGACATAATTTCTACTTTTCTGTACCAGAATCCGCAAGGGTTTCTCCGATCTCGCCCCATCTGCATTGCAAAGAGTGAAATCCACGCACAAAATTTGCACACGCAACTCGCGCTGTGGATTTCAGAATATTATTCACTTTGCTGGTACTGTATTATGCTGCGGCTTTCCACACAAAAATCCATGCAAAATGAATACACGTAATCAACAACGTGCAGGTATCCTAAAGGGGTCCCCCCCCCCCCTCCCTTTTTAGATTTTGAAGACCTACCGTGCAGTAGTCGTGCTGGCGTACTGCAACTCGGCTCCCATTAAATGATGGCCTAATAATGCTGAACTAGCGGGTCCAATTACAGTCACTAAAAGGCCTATCAGTTGTACCCAGTTGTGGAAAACTTGTATTCAATTAGTAAAAAAGCAAAAAAATAAAATTTGGAGCATTTTTAGTTGCAGAATCCGCATGGAGATTCCACAACACATTACAGTACAATGTAAGAGAATGAGGTTTTAACAAACCCACTTATATGGTAAATTACCCACGACGAGTTCTAGACTTGGATCTGTGGATTTTGAAATGCGTGGTAAATGATGCTGAAATGCCGCTGATATTTATCCATTGGTGTCGATTTCTAGGGTGGTTGGACAGCATAGTACTGCACTGTGTATATGTGATGTGTGAACCTGGCCTTAGCGATTCAGCCGAATTGAGGGAGGAGACCTAAAGGGGGATTTAGACTCCAAGATCATCGGGAAGGAAGGTTCTTGTGAATGCTCGATCCTGACAAATCACCCGATGAAGGAGCAAAACTCTCGTTCATCCCATGAAATGATCATTGGTGCGGGCACCTATGTTATTGTTTCTGGGCAGCAGATCGTGCCCAGAAACAATGCAGCTGTATGAGGATGAGCGGTCGCAATAAGTGATCACTGCATGTTAATGCAGAGCTTCTCCACTGAACGAGCAGCCGACTGTTGGGAAGGAACGCCTCGTTCCTGACGATCTGTGCTCATCTGCCAGTGTAAATCCCCTATAACTTCCCAGCAGCCCTGAAGAAGCAAATGATTCCTCTTTCTAAGGTCTTATGCACAGGATCGTGTAATAATCCGGTACAACCTTACAGAGCTGCAATGTGATACCCATAGAACTCTATGTGGCCGCACTGTACTCTAAGGGGCCATACAAAGGCACATGGAGTACCTGTGGCTTCTCAGTACGGCGTTAGGACTCTTAATTGGAATTTAGGGGATGCAGTCATGCCCACTTATCAGCTTAAAGGGAACCTGTCATCAACTTTATGCTGACCTCACTGAGGGTAGTATAAAATAGTGACAGAAATGCTGATGTCAGCGGTGTGTCAGTCATGAGCTAAAAGTAAGTGGTTGCTGAGAACCAGGGTCATAATCATTGCAGCCCAGGCCTGGAGAGAGTCAAATCTACCTGAGAAGAGTCATGTTTATTCATGATCTCCTGCTCTCTCACCCATCTGCTGATGACTGGCAGTTCTCTCCTAGAGAGAAAGAGAGAAAACTAGGTAGAAGACTGTCAGCCATCAGCAGGTGGAATTCATGAATAACCAGGACTCTTCTCAGGTAGACTTGACTCTTTCCAGGCCTGGGCTGCAGTGATTATGACCCTGGTTCTCGGCAACCACTTACTATTAGCTCATGACTGACACACCGCTGAAATCAGCATTTCTGTCAGTACTTTATACTGCCCTCAGTGAGGTCAGCATAAAGTTGATGACTGGTTCCCTTTTAAAAAACATAATTTTGATGTCCTGTGCTAAAAATCTAAATGTTATGCCAAGTTCTTATTTTACCGGGACAAATTGTAACCGTGTATCAGACAATATGGTTTGACACGACTGGTCACTGTGCTGCGGGGGGTTGTTTTTGGTGAAAAGGGAATTTTTTTTTTTACTCTCTTTGCACTTAAAGTTTTGTAAAAATTCAGTAAACCTTATTTGTAGGGATGAGCGAATTTCATATTTTGAAGTTCGTGTTGTGGTATTTACTGAATTGCACTATGGATTTCGTTACCACGGACCATAACGCAATTCCATGACGGAATGCCTTTGAGGCAGTCCGTTATTCATTGCGTCATAATAGAAGTCTATGGGCTGCAAAACGGATCCGTCCCATTTCTGTTATGCTGGAGTCCTCTTCTGCATAACGTAAACCGGACGAATCCGTTTTGCAGCCCATAGACTTCTATTATGACAGAATGAATAACGGACTGCCTCAAAGGCATTCCGTCATGGAATTGCGTTATGGTCCATGGTAACGAAATCCATAGCGCAATTCAGTAAATACCACAACACGAACTTCAAAATATGAAATTTGCTCATTCCTAATTATTTGAAAAAAAATATCTAAATGTTACAAAATAACCAGTTTTTTCAATAATAACCAACATAATATTACCACCTGCTCAACACTACTGAAAAAAACTTTTAAAATTGACTCTATCATTTAATGCAAAATGGTGAATAAAAAGGTCAACGAATTAACCTATTCAATTGCTGTAATTGCTGAATATATGATGCAAGTAGTAGAAACTTGGGGAAAATCAAGTCTAAAATATAAAAAATGCAGACAAAATATCAGTTTATAGAGCTTAAAGGGAACCTGTCATCGGGATTTTGTGTATAGAGCTGAGGACATGGGTTGCTAGATGGCCGCTAGCACATCCGCAATACCCAGTCCCCATAGCTCTGTGTGCTTTTATGGTGTAAAAAAACCGATTTGATACATATGCAAATTGAAATAAAAGAGTCATATCTTACTTGTGTGACCAGAGTAGAGTCATATTTTCAAGCTCTGACTCATCTCAGGTTAATTTGCATTTGTATCAAATCGTTTTTTATACGCAATAAAAGCACACAGAGCTATGGGGACTGGGTATTGCGGATGAGCTAGTGGCCATCTAGCAACCCATGTCCTCGGCTCTAGACCCAAAATCCAGGTGACAGGTTCCCTTTAAAAAATATCCGAAAATAGATCCTTAATTTTCTAACCTGTAACCAGGAAGGCTTGTATTCTATGGAGAAGGGACTCTAATTTCTATCATTTATAGTAAGTGATGCATACTGTATGTGCTCCAGCTCTGAGGTTGGGAATGTTCTCCTCAGCCAGTTTAATATTTCTGACAAATGTACCAAGGAAGGTGATCAGTGCACGATTGTAAACTAAGGCCGGGCTCAGATGAGCCCATACTATGGCCACAAGTCCTGGCCAGTCTGTGGGTCTAAAGAACTAATAGAATCCTATGGGTCTAATGTATATTGCTGATAGTTTACATCATTAGCCTCTTAGTTGGACCAGGATTCAAAGCTATGATGTGGATGCAAAAAAAGTACCTATTTTAAAGGTTTTTTTCAGTTTGCATCAATATACTTTACAATAATTAATGTGGGCAGCTGTGATTTTGTAATGTATTTCTTTTACTTTTATTTTTCCTATATTCCGTTCTGGGCTGTGGTCACATGATCATGTCCATGCAGCTCCTTCTTGTTTTCTGTGATGTCCATAGGCGTGTCAAAGCAGGGGCAGTGATAGGGGAGTGTCTATGTAACTAGCTGATGGGAGGAGCTATAAACTAGCTGGGTAATAGGGGAGTGTCTATGTAACTAGCTGGTGGGAGATGCTATAAACTAGCAGGATGTTAGGGGCAGTGATAGGGGAGTGTCTATGGAACTAGCTGATGGGAGGAGCTATAAACTAGCTGGGTAATAGGGGAGTGTCTATGTAACTAGCTGATGGGAGGAGCTATAAACTAGCTGGGTAATAGGGGAGTGTCTATGTAACTAGCTGATAGGAGGAGCTATAAACTAGCTGGGTAATAGGGGAGTGTCTATGTAACTAGCTGGTGGGAGATGCTATAAACTAGCAGGATGTTAGGGGCAGTGATAGGGGAGTGTCTAACTAGCTCAGTGGGAGAAGCTATAAAATGGGTGGGAGGAGCTATAAAATAGCTGGGTGTTAGGGGAAGTGATAGGGGAGTGTCTATCTAGCTCAGTGGGAGAAGCTATAAAATTGGGTGGGAGGAGCTATAAAATAGCTGGGTGTTAAGGGCAGTGATAGGGGAGTGTCTATGTAACTGGTGGGAGGAGCTATAAACTAGCTGGGTGTTAGGGGTGTGTATGTAACTGGTGGGAGGAGCAATACACTAGCTGGGTGTTAAGGGCAGTGATAGGGGTGTGTCTATGTAACTAGCTGGTGGGAGGGAGGAGCTATAAACTAGCTGGGTGTTAGGGGCAGTGATAGCGGAGTGTCTATGTAACTAGCTGGTGGGAGGAGCTATAAACTAGCTGGGTGGTGTTAGGGGCAGTGCTGACCCTATGGCAGAGAAAGGAGAAGTGCATCATGGGTTTGGTTGGATACAGCAACAGGAAGTGCTACATACAGGATGGAAACAAACCAGAGGGATTTGGTACATGGTAATAAAAAGGTCAGGGGAAATTAATTTAAAAAAAATGTACGATGTACATGAACGCTTATCTGTTAATTACCATAGTAATCCTGGAAAACCCCTTTAAGCTTGTCTGAAACCAAGCTTAAACACTATTTCTCAAGAAGATTAATCTCAAAATTGACAATTTACGGTAAATTCACACGCAACAGATTTACGCAAAACATTTCTATGACTGTTCTGTTCATCTGAATTGGGCTTGCAGAAATTAATGTGCTGTCTGCAGAAAAAATCGCATTCTGATGAATGGAGCTGATTTTTTTGTTGCAGAAATTTCTGCAGCAAGTTTCTCCGTCTCTGTTCCCTGGCCACCCTTTACTTAGTGGTCTTTTAATAGCAATAGAAAAAAAACTAGAAAATGGGAGTAATAATAGTAATACCAGAGATAGAGTATGATGAGAGACTTCCAGGGAAGCAGGCAGTGGTCTCTACCTTTTTGGTAGTGACTGGTAGGTTTATCCCTGAGCAGAACCTGTCAGAGTTTGCAAGTTCAGTCTTTGGCTGTTCCTTAAATTTCAGGTCAGTAAAGAAATAAATAGAGGCCAAAAAGGACGCAGGAGCTCTTACACACTACTCCCAGAGGCAGTAATTGGTGGTAATATTCAAGTTACCATCTCGTCTTCAGCCCTGTGCAAGTTGGCCTTTCTGAGATAATTGCAACTGTCCATTTGTTTTCAGTCCTCAGAGTTGCAGCCAGCTTCTCCCTCTGGCCCCCTTGGGTTGGTATATATATATCTATTTATTGGCAGAGGCAAAGGGCCAAGAGTTTCTTGGTCTGGTGTTGCAGCCTCACTGAAAATCTTTATCGTCTTCCTCTCTCTCATGGTGACTACGTTTAAAAAATCCCAGCTGAACAGGAAAAATAAGCATGTTATTCATGACCATATCCACTCCCTTCCAAAAGATAATTGCAAATCCTGTATAGACTAGGATTATATAATAACTTCTGTAGTGCCGTAGCCAAAACTGCACTAGGTGGGGACTGGGGAGAGCAGGACACAGAGAGCTTTTACTGTATCAGGAGTAGTGTGAATATGAACTTTTTTGCCACCAGATTATTTTTCCTGCAAGTGCCCTGAAAAAGAAGCTTCACTGTGAAGTGCTGTCTACATTGAGCTCATTCACAGCCCCTCATCTCTGCTCCGGGTGACAGCTGTAGCATCCAACCAGGAGACCACTACAGATGTCCCTTAGAGCAGAGGCTGGGAAGCTGCCCAATGCAGAGAACATTTCACAATGAAGCCCCACATTTGCAGGAGTAGAATCTGACAGAATAAAATTTCATATTCGCAAGAGTCCTGATGATGAAAGCTTCTTCTTCTAGGTATTTAAACTGCTGTCCTCATCTCCTACCTATTACTGTCAACAGTTTGGCATGATTAAAACTGCTGACAGACTTCCTTAATGTAGCCTAATGAAGATAATCTAGTCTGATTTCTCTAATGATGGATGATACAGTGTATCACCACAGCACATCCGTTGGTGAAATAGTGGATCTTTATTCACCCAATCGACGTTTCAGTCCGCTTACTGGGAGCTTTCTTGAGAAAGGTCCCAGTAGGTCCCAGTAAGCGGACTGAAACGTCGCTTGGGTGAATAAAGATCCACTATTTCACCAACGGATGGTATTGCACACCTTGGTCAGGTGTTTTCATCACTGGCACCCGATCCTTTATTACCAGGAGTGCTGACCTGAATTTTCGTATATATATATATATATATATATATATATATACAGTACAGACCAAAATTTTAGACACACCTTCTCATTCAAAGAGTTTTCTTTATTTTCATGACTATGAAAATTGTAGATTCACAGTGAAGGCATCAAAACTATGAATTAACACATGTGAAATTATATACATAACAAAAAAGTGTGAAACAACTGAAAATATGTCATATTCTAGGTTCTTCAAAGTAGCCACCTTTTGCTTTGATTACTGCTTTGCACACTCTTGGCATTCTCTTGATGAGCTTCAAGAGGTAGTCACCTGAAATGGTTTTCACTTCACAGGTGTGCCCTGTCGGGTTTAATAAGTGCGATTTCTTGCCTTATAAATGGGGTTGGGACCATCAGTTGCGTTGTGGAGAAGTCAGGTGGATACACAGCTGATAGTCCTACTGAATAGACTGTTAGAATTTGTATTATGGCAAGAAAAAAGCAGCTAAGTAAAGAAAAACGAGTGGCCATCATTACTTTAAGAAATGAAGGTCAGTCAGTCCGAAAAATTGGGAAAACTTTTAAAGTGTCCCCAAGTGCAGTCACAAAAACCATCAAGCGCTACAAAGAAACTGGCTCACATGCGGACCGCCCCAGGAAAGGAAGACCAAGAGTCACCTCTGCTGCGGAGGATAAGTTCATCCGAGTCACCAGCCTCAGAAATCGCAGGTTAACAGCAGCTCAGATTAGAGACCAGGTCAATGCCACACAGAGTTCTAGCAGCAGACATATCTCTAGAACAACTGTTAAGAGGAGACTGTGTGAATCAGGCCTTCATGGTAGAATATTTGCTAGGAAACCACTGCTAAGGACAGGCAACAAGCAGAAGAGACTTGTTTGGGCTAAAGAACACAAGGAATGGACATTAGACCAGTGGAAATCTGTGCTTTGGTCTGATGAGTCCAAATTTGAGATCTTTGGTTCCAACCACCGTGTCTTTTGTGCGATGCAGAAAAGGTGAACGGATGGACTCTACATGCCTGGTTCCCACCGTGAAGCATGGAGAAGGAGGTGTGATGGTGTGGGGGTGCTTTGCTGGTGACACTGTTGGGGATTTATTCAAAATTGAAGGCATGCTGAACCAGCATGGCTACCACAGCATCTTGCAGCGGCATGCTATTCCATCCGGTTTGCGTTTAGTTGGACCATCATTTATTTTTCAACAGGACAATGACCCCAAACACACCTCCAGGCTGTGTAGGGGCTATTTGACCATGAAGGAGAGTGATGGGGTGCTGCGCCAGATGACCTGGCCTCCACAGTCACTGGACCTGAACCCAATCGAGATGGTTTGGAGTGAGCTGGACCGCAGAGTGAAGGCAAAAGGGCCAACAAGTGCTAAGCATCTCTGGGAACTCCTTCAAGACTGTTGGAAGAACATTTCAGGTGACTACCTCTTGAAGCTTATCAAGAGAATGCCAAGAGTGTGCAAAGCAGTAATCAAAGCAAAAGGTGGCTACTTTGAAGAACCTAGAATATGACATATTTTCAGTTGTTTCACACTTTTTTGTTATGTATATAATTCCACATGTGTTAATTCATAGTTTTGATGCCTTCAGTGTGAATCTACAATTATCATAGTCATGAAAATAAAGAAAACTCTTTGAATATAAAGGTGTGTCCAAACTTTTGGTCTGTACTGTGTGTGTGTATATATATATATATATATATATATATACACACACATACACATCCACCCATTTCATGCTCCGAAACCCAATGGAGAAACCACTAGTGTTGATATACAGGGGCTCAAGTAGTATTCATCTTCATTGGATCATGCAGACTTTATGAAGTTTGAAAAGAGTTGCCCGGGATTAGAAAAATATGGCTGCCTTCTTCCAGAAATAATATCCATGGTTTAAGTCTGATATTGCACCTTGTTGGCAATGTTGCCACTCTTTTTGATGTAGTGATATAATTATCATTTTTTTCTGCATCTTATTATATATGAAAACCAAATATTCCCTTACGTCCTACCAGCAGCACAGATGGGGTTAACTATCCCCCTTGGACTGGTAGGACCGGCGAAATTTTAATGAGCCCAAGCACCAATAATAAAGATTTACACCCCTACAAAAGGAGGGGACACCCCCCAGCCCACAGTTTTTTTTCTGTCCTCCAGACAGGTGGACTGGCGGTTCCCCCTCCTGGGGGGGGGGGAGGGGGGGATTTATGTATATACATGGATACAATAAGATTCATGTATTGTTGAAATTCAGGATCGAAGATCAAGATCCTCCTGGGGGCGGGATCTCTGCCCATGGGGCGGAGCTCCGCCTATTTAAAGAGCCACTTTGCTCTCAGTCTTCCGAGAGCTAGCTTCCAACACGCTTGTTGTAAGCTAGCTCTCGGAGCCCATTAGTACTCTGTACTTTGACTGTCTGGTTCCATTACGTTTTTTTTTCTTTTTTCTGCTGCGCTACTTCGGTGGGCCTCTGCTTACGCCTTTTTCTTTGCTGTTTGTCAGCTTGTCAGAATTTACTAATTCTTTGTTCTTTGCAGCCAATGGCTTCACCTATGGACCTGGAGACCCATAAATCGGTCTCAAAGAGGAAGCACCTGGCCTGCTTTGACTGCAGCGCGCTTCTGGACGACAATTGTCCCTACTCAAGATGAGAGGGTTGCCGTAGATCCCAATCGGCCACAGAACTCACCATGCAAGAGATGCACGCGTGGGTCAAGGGATATGTGGACGAATCCATCAAAGGCGTGGCTAACCTGCTGGATGAGAGGCTTCCTGCTCCTACTCGGGCTACAATGGATACCTCCGCGCCCGTTGAGAGGCCCGCTGCGATTTCCTTGGTCTCTTCCTCTTCAGATGAAGAGGAGTTAACATCATGTTTTTTTCCCCCCAGAAAAAACACAGAAATTGTTAAAGTCCATTAGGTCGGGGGACCATGATGTTGACCCTGGGGAGTCCTCCGATCCCGCCGGTCGGGCACAGCGTGTCTTTTAAGGCGGATGAGACCATTCTTTCCGTTATGCGGATGGAATGGAAGAAGCCGGAGAAGGGTCCGGTCTTGACTTAGAAATTCAGGATCATGTTTCCCATGGCAAGCTCCTTGGTGGAATCGTGCGGTTCCATTCCCAAGGTGGACATGGCTATCACCAAATTGTCCAGACGCACTCTGGTCCCAGCGGACGATGGGTCTAGTCTGCAAGACCCCCTTGATAGGAGGGCAGAGTGCATATTAAGAAGAGGTTGCTGAAGCTTGCTGATTTTATAAGTGCATTGGAGATATTCAGGAGGTAATCTGGAGGTGGATACAATCTAAACAAGTAAGATTTGTTTGTTTAAAATCTTAATCTTTCCCCTCTTTAAAATGGCAGACCTGGTTCTGTGCAGGAATTGCTTTTATTTCAGGTTCCACTCTTTGGAGGTTTGGATGCTGTCTGATCTGTAGACAGCTCTCCAAAATTTAGCAGGAAATTGCATTTTTGAAATATGAGATTTGTAAATTAACCGTTAAACTCAGGCTGAGAACCTTGCAATTCCACTGCCACAAAGGTCTCCTAGAAATGGAAGATGGGTTACTGCAGGTTCTGGTAGACTGAGAGTTGTGGATAGAAGACATGTCCCACAGTCTGTGGCTCTCCAAAATTCATTTGCAGCACTTTCAGAGTGCAAGAGCAACATGGAGGATGGCTCAAGCACAGTGGGTGAAGAACAATCATCTCCCATGCCTAAAGTATGCAAGACGGCAGCCAAAGACAAAAAGGAGAAGGTGAGGACTGATAGTAATCAGCTGTTGGTGGGCGATTCCATCATAAGAGGTGTGAAGTTTGAGGAAAATGGTGTTGTGAGATGTCTCCCTGGTGCTACCGCTAGCAGGGATAGACGACGGATCCTAAATATTGTTAGGCAAGCAAAGCAGGAAAGGGAGGTGGGTGTTATTGTCCATCTTGGGACAAATGATCTGGCTTGCAATGAGGTTTCAAAGGTGAAAGAAGCTTTTCACACGCCTGGAAAGGATATACGGGAGGTTGCATCAACCGTTTCAGTCTCTGCAGTTTTGCCTGTGCATAACCTTCAGCATGACAGGAAGATGCGCATTAAGGAATTCAATGTATGGCTTGGTGAATGGTGGCTTTGTGTCTCATGTTAGCTCTCGTTGGAATGGAAAAGAACTGTACAAGAAAGATGGTTTGCATCTTTCTCTCAAGGGAATGAATGTCCTCAGTAAACAGTTCCAAGTATTTGCTACGGAGCATTTAAACTAGGAAAGAGGGGCAAAAGAGTGATAATCCAGCAGTCCAACTGCCCCCCGGAACAATGCCAGAAGATGCCAGTAGCAAAAAGGTTAAGAAATGACAAGCTCAGATTCTTGTCTACAAATGGTTGCAGTTTAGGGAATAAGATCAATGAACTTGAGTCTATAATGGCATCTGAGAATATAGATTTAGTGGCTGTTACTGAGACGTGGTTCAATAGGAGTAATGACTGGGATATAACAATACCAGGGTTCTCTCTATACAGGAAAGACAGAAGGCAAGAAGGGGGGAGGGGTGGCCCTGTATGTGAAAGATAGCATAAAATCTAATTTGATACAAGTTAGCGAGATCGATTTAGAGTCAGTTTGGGTTACCTTGCAGCTTGATAATCATAAGGTAACTTGTGTAGGTGTGATATATAGACCACCTAGCCAAGTCAAAGAATTAGATGATCTACTAGTTGAGGAAATGGCTAAAATGACATTGAAGGGGGAAGTTATCATTATGGGAGACTTCAATCTTCCTGATGTAAACTGGAAAACCAAAATGGCTAGTTCTGCCAGGAGTACAGATATTCTAAATTCCCTACTGGGATTATCTCTTCAGCAAGTAGTTGAGGAGCCAACCCGGAAGGAGGCCACTTTAGATTTAGTATTCACAAATGGGAATTTGGTATCTGATATTACTGTAGGGGAAAGCTTGGGATCTAGTGATCACCAGTCAGTGTGGTTTACTATAAGTACAGTGACAGTCACACCACACCAAAACTAAAGTTTTAGAAAAACTGACTTTTTCTAAAATTAGATTAGCGGTATACGGTTCTCTATCAGATTGGAACAGTTTCAATGGAGTCCAGGAGAAATTAGGACTACTTAAAAGTGGCACTATTGAAGGCAACTGAAAATTGCATTAGGCTTGTCAGTAAAAGGAAGAGACCACTATGGTACTCGGCATAAGTGGCCAAAATCATTAAAAAACAAGATAGCATTTAGTAATGATAAAAAATAACAAAACGAGGATGACAGGCAAATTTATAAGATTAGGCAGAGAGAGGCCAAACAAGTTATAAGAGCTTCTAAAGCACAGGCAGAAGAGAAATTGGCTCAGTCAGTGAAAAAAGGCGATAAGACATTCTTCAGATATATCTAAATGAAAAAAGAAAACTAAAACAAGGAATTACCAAATTAAAAACAAAATAAGGAAGGTATATGGAAGAAGAACTAGCTGACTGCCTCAATGAATACTACTGTTCAGTTTTTACAAAGGAAAATGAAGGAAAAGGACCTCAGGAAAGAAGACTAATGAATCTTTTGATGCATGGCTTTACAGAGGAAGAGGTTCTAAGTCAGCTGTCTAAAATTAATACAAATAAGTCACAGGGGCCTGATGGGATACACTCAAAGCTATTAAAAGAGCTCAGAGGTGAACTAGCAAAACCATTACCAGATTTATTTAACCAATCACTGGCAACAGGAGTCGTCCCAGAAGATTGGAAATTAGCAAATGTTGTGCCCATTCACAAGAAAGGTAGTAGGGAGGAATCGGGCAACTATAGGCCAGTAAGCCTGACATCAATAATGGGGAAATTAATGGAAACCATACTTAAGGAGAGGATTGTGGAAAATCTAAAATCACATGGATTGAAAGATGAAAAACAGCATGGGTTTACTTCAGGGAGATCGTGTCAAATTAATCTTATTGATTTTTTTTGATTGGGTGACTAAAATAATAGATGGCGGAGGTGCAGTAGACATCGCTTATCTAGACTTTAGTAAGGCTTTTGATACTGTCCCACATAGAAGGCTTATCAATAAATTGCAGTCTTTGTGCGTGGACTCCTATATTGTTGAATGGATTAGGCAGTGGCTGAGGGACAGACAACAGAGGGTTGTAGTCAATGGAGTATATTCAGACCATAGTCTTGTTACCAGTGGGGTACCTCAGGGATCTGTTCTGGGACCCATATTGTTTAATATCTTTATCAGCGAAATTGCAAAAGGCCTCGATGGTAAGGTGTGTCTTTTTGCTGATGACACAAAGATTTGTAACAGGGTTGATGTTCCTGGAGGGATACACCAAATGGAAAAGTATTTAGGAAAACTAGAGGAATGGTCAAAAATCTGGCAACTAAAATTTTATGTTGATAAGTGCAAGATAATGCACCTGGGGCGTAAAAACCGAAGAGCAGAATATAAAATCAGTGATACAGTCCTAACCTCAGTATCTGAGGAAAGGGATTTAGGAGTCATTATTTCAGAGGACTTAAAGGTAGGGAGATAATGTCATAGAGCAGCAGGAAATGCTAGCAGAATGCTTGGGTGTATAGGGTGAGGCATTACCAGTAGAAAGAGGGAGGTGCTCATGCCGCTCTACAGAGCACTAGTGAGACCTCATTTGGAGTATTGTGCTCAGTACTGGAGACCATATCTCCGGAAGGATATTGATACTTTTGGAGAGAGTTCAGAGAAGAGCTACTAAACTAGTACATGGATTGCAGGACAAAACTTACCAGGAAAGATTAAAAGACCTTAACATGTATAGCTTGGAAGAAAGACGAGACAGAGGGGATATGATAGAAACATTTAAATACATAAAGGGAATCAACAAGGTAAAAGAGGAGAGAATATTTAAAAGAAGAAAAACTGCTACAAAGGACATAGTTTTAAATTAGAGGGGCAAAGGTTTAAAAGTAATATCAGGAAGTATTACTTTACTGAGAGAGTAGTGGATGCATGGAATAGCCTTCCTGCAGAAGTGGTAGCTGCAAATACAGTGGAGGAGTTTAAGCATGCATGGGATAAGCATAAGGCCATCCTTCATATAAGATAGGGCCAGGGGCTATTCATAGTATTCAGTATATTGGGCAGAATAGATGGGCCAAATGGTTCTTATCTGCCGACACTTTCTAGGTTACTCGGCAGCTGCAGCCTCCGCGTCTACTGCTATTGCGGCCACGGAAGTTTCGTCCTTCCTACGTTCCCGCCTAAATCAAATTCAGGCGGACGTTGATTAGAGGATTTCTCGGGACGACATCCTGGCCGTATTCAACACCGTCAACCTAGCGACTGACATTCTGTGTGACACTGCACAATTACAGCTGAAGTTCGCAGCCAAGTCCATGGCCCTGGTCTCTGCAGCCCGCAGGCCCTTATGGCTTAAACCATGGGTCGTGGATAACGCATCAAAGTACAACCTGTGCAGTCTCCCCATTGAGCCGGACCGCTTGTTCGGCTCAGAGTTAGACAGAATCATGGAGGGCCTCTCTGATAAGAAGGGGAAGAGTCTTCCCCAGCAGCCCTTTCGGGCACGGGGCAGACAAGATCGTGGCGGTAGATCTGGCCAACAAGCTAGAGCCCGTAGAGACTGGGGGGAGCAGCGAAGAAATTCGAAGCGCCCTCGCAGAGGAGCTAGGGAGGCTAGGCCCTCCTGACTATGGGCCTCCCGGAGGCTCTTGGTTAACCCCCGCTACTCCTGCCATCCTTCCGGAAGATTTTCAAATACCTTGTGCCTGTCGGGGGCGTCTCGTCCATTTCAAGGAAGTCTGGGACCAGGAAATTCCGGACCCTTGGGTCCTAAAAGTCATATCCAAGGGCTACCTAATAAATCTCAAATCTCCTCCCCCAGGCAGATTTATCATCAATCAGCGCTTACTGCCTGCCAAACAGGCGATTCTGGAGGCCTACATCCAGGACTACATCCTCAAGGGCGCTCTGGAGGAGGCTCTGGCAGGAGAGCGGGGCTTAGGGATCTATTCTACGTTTTTTCTAGTTCCCCAAAAAACTGGAGATCTGCGGATGATTATCGATTTTGAGACTTTTCAATCGATTTTATAAGGAAAGCAAAGTTTTGTATGGAAACTATCAGGTCAGTGATCCACGTTCTCAACCCCGGGAGATGTGATGGCTACCCTGGACCTCAAGGATGTGTATCTTCACATCCCCATCCATCCTGCTTCCCGGAGGTATCTCTTGATCGCGGTCCAGGACTCGGGGGTCCCCAGGCACCTTCAGTTCGTCGCCTTACCCTTCGGGATTTCCTCTGCTCCTATCACCTTCATCAAGGTGGTGGTTTCGGTGGTGGCAGCTTTGAGGCTTCAAGGGCTGACCATAATTCCTTACCTGGACGATTGGCTCCTAAAAGCCTCTTCGGTTCCAGTCCTTTACCCGCCATCTTCATATAGCTATCTCCTTTCTGCTCCGCTTAGGGTGGATCATCAACTGGCAGAAGTCGAATGTGAGCCCGTCAACTTCGGTAACCTATCTAGGCCTCATAGTCGACTCCGTTGGGATATCCCTCCAGTTGACTCCAGAAAGAAGAGCTCGGATTCTGGACCTGGCAAGGTTCCTATCTGTTCCTCGTCGAGTTCCCATTCAAACTCTCATGAAGATGTTGGGGCTCATGTCAGCGGCTGCGGATGCAGTCCCTTGGGCTTTGTGGCACCTTTGGCCCTCTACAATAGGAGGTCCTTGCCAAATGGGATGGCAGCCCCGCCGGGCTAAATTACCTGTGTTCCCTGTCTTGTCAGACTCGAAACTCCCTGTGAGGGTGGCTCCATCTCCCGGGGGGGGGGGGGGGGGGAGTCTATAACCCAGCCATCCTGGGTCATATTGACAACGGATGCGTCCCAAGTAGGCTTGGGCGCTCACCTAGACGATTCCCCAGTCCAGGGGACTTGGTCTCCTCAGGAGTGGCTACTTTCTTCCAATCTCTGCGAGATTCGAGCCATCCGGCTAGCCCTCCTTCACTTCGCCCCCCGAATCCGGGGCTTGGCGGTGAAGGTACAGTCAGACAACATGACTGCGGTCCTGTACATCAACAAGCAGGGAGACACAAGATCTCTACCCCTCCTTTCGGAGATCGGGGTAATTCTTTGGTGGGCAGAGTCGAACCTTTCCCACCTGTCTGCCACCCACATCCGAGACATCCGAGGTTCCTGCAATATAATCGCGGATCGCCTGAGTCGCGGTCTGCTGACGTTGGAATGGTCCCTGCATCCGGAGATAGTCAGGCAGATAGTCCTCAGGTGGGGTTTGCCAGAGGTAGATCTCATGGCAACAAGGTTCAACGCCAAGGTGGAGAGGTTCTGCTCCCTTTACAGGGAGGACAACCCCCTGGCGATAGATGCTCTGCCGATACCGTGGAGGTGCAGGCTGGCTTACATCTTCCCTCAGATTTTCATCTATACCCTCGGTATCATGGAAAACAGTCAGGATCAGGCCTCGGTGATAACCATCATACCGTTTTGGCCCAAGAGATCCTGGTTGACCCAGCTCATTCAGATGAGTCAGGGACATTATTGGAGGCTCCCCCCACAGCAGACTCTGGTGTTATGGGACACTCATCTCTGCCCAGATCTGCACAGGTTTAACCTGACAGCCTGGAGGTTGATCAGTCCCTTCCCAGAATAGAAGGGCTTTCAGAGTCGGTCCTGAGAACATTGTCGCATTCAAGAGCAGAATCTACCAAGAAAGCCTACTCCAGGATCATGAGAATCTTCTCGTCGTGGTGTGCTTCGAACCAGGTGGCGTTTGCAGATCCGCCCCTCTCTGCGATATTTCAATTCCTACAGTATGGCCTTGACAGAGGCTTTGCTCCATCTACGGTACTTTGAAGGTCCAAATTTCTGCCATCTCTGCCTGTCTCAACAGACCCTATTCTCGGGACCCGCTCATCAAACGCTTCCTTAAAGGAGCCGAAAGATTGAAGCCTACAGTACTGAGGCCCATTCCTCAGTGGGACTTATCAGTCGTGCTCAGTGGGCTAGCATCTCCCCCTTTTGAGCCTTTGGAGGAGGTAGACTTGAAATTTGTGACGCTGAAGTTGGTCTTCTTACTGGCGGTAACCTCGGCCAAGAGAGTCTCGGAGCTTCAAGCTTTCTCGGCCTTAGAACCCTATACCATCTTTCTTCAAGACTGGGTTCTCCTGAGGTTACTTCCATATTTCAGGCCTAAGGTTCCATCATTTCAGAACATTAACCAGGTGATTTTCTTTGCCAGTCTTATTCTCTCCTTCTACCTCCTCCAGGGATCCTGTCAAACATTCTTTGGATATCTCGAGATGTCTCCAGATCTATATGGATAGATCCAGGGAGTTCAGGATAGATGAGAACCTCTTTATCCTGTTTGCCGGTAAGTCTAAAGGCCGCAAGGCGTCCAAGGCTTCGATTAGTCGCTGGATTAAGGAGGCCATCAGAGAATCTTTCGTTTCCCAGTCTTTGGATCCTCCAGAGTTTGTGAAGGCCCATTCCACAAGCGCCATCTCTACTTCCTTTGCAAAAAGAAGTCTCCTTCCTCTGGACATGATTTGTAAAGCTGCCTCCTGGAGCTCTGAATCCACTTTCATCTCCCACTACAGACTAGACGCCAGGGTAGCAGAGTTTTTGGCCTTTGGGCAGGCTATTCTTAGCTCTGCCAGGCATGAAGGCCCTCCCTAGGGGTTTCTTCTTGCTATCTCCCCATCTGTGCTGCTGGTAGGACGTAAGGGAATCGTTAATTTCTAATAATTTGTTTTACCTTAGTCCTAACAGCAGCACACAAATATCCCACCCTAGTAAGTTATTCTTGCTATAGACACAGTGGGCTGGGGGGTGTCCCCTCCTTTTGTAGGGGTGTAAATCTTTATTATTGGTGCTTGGGCTCATTAAAATTCCTCCGGCCCTACCAGTCCACGGTAGTTAACCCCATCTGTGCTGCTGTTAGGACTAAGAGAAAACAAATTATCGTTAGAAATTAATGAAAGATTGCTAAAAAAATAAAAAAAAGTCTGGTATTGCAGCTCATCCGGAGGACAGTTGTGGCACTGTTTTTTGAAGACTGCAGCCATGTTTTTCCAATCCAGGACAAGCCTTTCATTTTATCTCTGGTTAGTATACCTACGGTTAGGGAACATAGGTGGCAAAAACCCAGTCACCTACAGTCCAAATGGATGTATTGTGCAGGTAAAGTTAATGCACCACCTGCAAATAGCGTGGCCCTGCATGTGAGCAGGGTTTCAACCAACCTAAGATGCCTTAACGCGTGTAAATACCCTAAGGGGTTTTTCACACGAGCATGTGCAGTGCGGAAATTACACATAGCGATCCTCCGTTCTGGACACTACTTGTCTTGCAGGAGCGCATGGCATTATACTGATTTATAATTGGGGATCAGTGAACTTGCATTTTTCAAGTTTGGGTTCGGTGTTTGGGTATTTGTGCAATTCCGTTATGGATTCTGTTATCACAGAATTTAACGGAATGCTATAACATAATGCACCGTGGAAGCGCATTCCGTTTTGCATTCCATCATAATGAAAGTCAATGGGCAGCATAACGGAAATCGGACTGCTCCGTTATGCTGCCCATTGACTTCTATTATGACTGAATGCCTCCTAAAGGCTTCCGTGGTGCATTCAGTTATATTCCATGATAAACAGAATCCATAACGTAATTTCACAAATACCCGAACACCGAACTCGAACTTGAAAAATGCAAGTTCGTTCATCCCTATTTATAATGCTATGTGCCTCTGCATGACCTTACTCCTGCAAAATCATAGTGACAGCTTTAAGTTACTATAATTCTGTAGCAATGAGGTCATGCAGAGGCACATAGCATTATAAATCAGTATAATGCCCTGCGTTCTTGCATGACTAGCAGTGTCCATAACTGAGGATCATGCTCACACACAGAGCGTGATTTTCGGACTGCACACACTCGTCTGAAACAGACCTAAGACATATATGTATTAATAAAGTGACCAATCCAAGAGTGATAAAAAGATCTCTGTTCAATGTGGTCTTATTATACCTGTGTAAAGTGCTTTTGAACTACAGTAAATTTCTGTTCGTACAGACAATGGCAATACATTCTCCATGGTTTTCATCAGCATTAAATTGATAAGACCCTAAATAAGCCAGTCTTTCATTACCTCCAAGGAGCAAATAATTCATATACATAATATAAAGAACAATAAACACAATTTTTATATAGTGTTTTTGCTGTACATACTGTAGCTGTAACCATAAAGTAAAGGTAAAGCCTAAACTTAATGTTGGGTGACAGGCCAGCTTCAGCACAATGCTTACCTTCCATAGAGCCAGGACTAAGAGAGCCAGCAGCAGGAGCCCACCTATTGTACTGCTGATTATAACCCATATTGGAACCTCCCACTCCTCCCTCTTGGAAATGTCAAAAGTGATCTAAAAATAAATAAAATGGCACGGTACAGGCCATGTTACTTGATAAGAAAATGTAAAAACTGTACAATAAAAAAAGCACACAAGTCAATAAATGTATACTGAAGTTTTTTCCAGTTGGAGGCAGTAGAATCCTATATGAAGAGTTCTTCAGTCTCAATTGATTATATTGTTTCTTGTGCTGTGTGGTTTAACTAAGTATACTGGAGATTTAGATGCATTCTGCAGATTTATACAAGATATAAATTTCATCAGTTAGTTAGTTTTTCAGTAAAAACATTAGACAGAGCTGGTTTTCAACCAACCGCGGATGTCACAACCCTAATGTTTTTTTTATAGGATCTGAAACTCGGCATACTTCCATGTTCTGCTTCATACATACCTTCACAAACCCTAATCACACCCTATCCACAGGACCTGTACCTCTCTCCAGAACTTGGCCTGGTGTCACGCCCTCGAGAATGGAGAGGTAGTGACGCATGCACTGCTCTCTCCATTTACTTCTATGGAAATTTTGTAAATAGATAAGCCGTACTTCAGATACTAAACCGTTCTCGAGATAGGTGTGATTCCCAGAGGCCCACATCTGAGGAATGTTTATGGCATAACCTGTGGATATGCCAGAAATGTCCAGATAGGAATACCCTTTTAAAAGGTACTTTAATGGGAATGATTTTTCTTGCTGCACAAGGTATGGTCAAAGGGTTTAATCACTAATGAGAGTGACCAACAACCTCCTTTAGCTGGAATCTATTGTTTTACTTTTATACATACAAGTACAACATCTCCAGAGGACCACCGGCTTGCCAAACTGGATTTCCTGTGACACATTTTAGGGATACTGATCATCTTTCTTTGTAAAGACTACCCACCTTGAAGACAACTTTTCAATGTGACTTGTCTCAAAAAGGTTTCACTGTGTAATGATTGTCATTAACTATTGTATTTTATGGCCAGTGCATTAAACATTATTATTCTGACTATAGCCAGCTTTCGTACTAGTTACTTAGTGGCATCATAACGTAAACTTTACCCATAAGACTGATAACAGCAGTATGAAGTAAAAAATTATCACCTGGCGGCTGGGTTCCTCCTCTCGAAAAATAAAAGGACTGTGGAATTTTCGTTGTAAGGAAGCAAAACTAACCAGACTAACAGAGCGGAAATTCATCTGCAAAAGAAATTCTAAAAACATTCAGAATATGCATTTTCTATTGCTACTATCATTTATACAGTATATGTAATCATATTCCAACACAGGGGTGGGCTAGGAACTTAAAGTGGCTATGAAAAAAAACCTAAAAGTCTCCCTATGTTGTAGGCGGGCTCAAATTGACTGAAGAAGAGCCAACACAAGTAGGCAGGGATAACAATAAAAGCAGGAGGGGCAGCAATACCATAGTACAGCACAAGATACCGCCCCTGAGGAACCAAATACCACAGTGCAGCCCAAAATGCTGCCTCAGTAAAAATCAAATATCACAGTGCAGCACATAATACTGCCGCCCTTACTGCAGTATTCAACTGTATCACCATCCAGAGATAACGGATTTAGGAAGGCATCTGCAGCCACTGGTCAGGTACATAAGTGTTGTGTAGCCAGCAGTGGCCATGAGTAGGGCTTGGGCAGCCCCCTGGGCATGGTCCCAAGGGAAATTTCCCTGTAGGGTCAATGGTCAGTTCGCTTTTGTTCCAGCGCTATCCTGTTGTATCTCTTATTACTTCTCCCCATTCCACCACTAGCATTAGGTTCTTACCACTTTGAAAGATCTTCTCCACAGATATCCATACAGAGTCAGTGTTCCCTCCTGATTAGAAGCAAGACTCATAGTGCACTCAATGGTCACCACATCTGAGTTCGTGTGATTCTGAAAAAGACAGAAACTCGCCAGTCATGCCTGATGATGGTAACGTGTGTAATGTGATGTCAGACTCATCTACTTCTTCATCTAGATCTTCTGCTGCACAGGTATGTAGGTGTCGTGTTGGATTGGAGTAATGTGGGTTCACCAGAGAAGCTAAGTTGGAGCTCACTCTTCTGCTGTCTAATCATGCCTCAATCCACTTGTCTGTTGTCATGAACCCATTTGCAGCTAGGCCCCATTATTATGTTTGACCCTGGTCCTCTGGTAGGCCCCTACAACTGTGAGTTTTCTCTGGTCCAAGTGTCTTCCAAGTGTTCCTGTTTTGGCAAAATTGTGCCTACATTTGATCAAAATCCCTCTGTATCTCATATTTTTGGAATCTTTGGACAATTAACCATAAATGTTCTGCTGCCTTCCAAAATGTTAGAAAATTTGTTAATGAATTGTTTAATAAAGCTGATGATGGATTACAGCTATATACGGGAGGACTATAAAGAGGCGCATGGAGTCCCAGAGGCTATGTACTGCAAGGTATGGGCCTGATTCTTTATGGTGCTATATTACACAGATATTCTGTTCTAAAAGCAACGCTTTAAAGTAGCTCTCCCACAAAAAAAAGTATTCTCTGACCTGTTAGAAAGGTCCATGATGTAACGTAGTGAAGGTAATCTTCTTACCAGTGACTGTATTTGTGAGTTATAACCTTCCTTCTGGTCCTCAGCTGTGTCATGTGACCAGAACTCTGATCTCCAATTGACACAGGACAGAAAGTCGGTTACTTCTCTATTCATTCCTATGAGACTGACATTGAGGGCTCGCTTAGTAATAAATAGAGAAACTGGCTTCCTGTCCACACATAAGGAGCTGCGTTATTTGGAAAGTGTTGGTCACATGACACAGCTGAGGATCAGGAGGGAGGGGATAACTCACAAATAGTCACTGGTAAGAAGATTGCATTTACTACAGTTTATATCTAGTACCTTTCTAACAGATCAAAGAATAAAAAGAATTGTGGGAGTGCTTTTTCAAAGAGCAAAAAGCCTTATTAATACAGCATTGAAATGACATGCCATTTTATGTGCTTAGGGTGTTCTGTACAGAGGATATCCATTTGAAAAAATGACAATTTGGGGAATGTTCGTTTATAAATATTAAAGGGGTTGTCCATTATATTTATTTTGATGGCTTGTCCTCAGGATAAGCCATTAATTTCAGATCACTGGGGGACTGATAGACTACACCCCCGCCGATCAGCTGTTCCAGAATAGTTCTGGTGCCGAAACTCACAGCTCTGTTCATTGTTTAGTAGACTGAGCAGGTTTCTGCAACATTCACTTCAATGAGGGCAGTGCTGTAGGTACCAGCTCCGTCCACTACACAATAGACAGAATTGTGCAGTTACGGTGCTACCCCCGAACAACTGATCGGAGGGAGTGAGGGTTGTACTGTAGGTCCACCGATGATATGATATTAATAGCCTATCCTGAGGATAGGCCATCAATATAAAAATACTGGACAACCCCTTTAAAATAAAATGTATACTATCCAATATAGCTTTTTTTGTTGTGGTCAACTGTATAGGAAACTGAAGTATACTGCGTTTTCCTATGCAGTTAAGAAACACTTATCCTGCTGTATACCAGGTCGACGGCGAATGGAAGCCTATGGATACATTTCAGCTACGGTATGTGACAGAAGCTTTCCTGTTGCATATGCAGAACGCAAAAAAAAATAAACTGAACAACATAACTGCTTTGTAGACATTACCAGCTGTGGGATGTGAGTAAGGTCCTCCTCAGAAGGCTTCTTTCGGTAATCTGTACTATTACCCCAGACATTGCATGTTTCATTCCCCTATGGCAAAAAAACACCATGCTGTAGAATTTACAGACAATTCGTATGTGATGTCATGACTATTAAGAAGCTCTGCCATACCTGGTCGCTGACTAGCTCTTGTAAAAGAAGCAAACGGTTACCAACACGAGTAGCAACTGGGACCATGATTCTAATGGTGACATCATCGGGAAAAAAGCCCAAATTTTGGATCTACAATACAACGCACTTGAGTTTAGAGTTCTGTTTTTTTTTTAAGGAGTATGGTCATCAATGGTACTAAACTGAATCTACATCTCAACTTCAGTCACTTTGTAAATCCATATTTTGTACGAATTCTGGTGGATATTAACTTTAAAGTGACCCTCTGAGAGAAAAGATAGAAATGCAGCTTTTCTCCAGAGGTAAGGCCCACCCCACAGTGGAGGTGTCTGCACATGCTAAAAGTTATTTCCTGTACAGGATCCCAGGCAGCTGATGGCGACATCGATGCACCCATGGTGAAGGCTCCTATTGTTCTCTAGACCAGTAGGGACCAAATTGGTATAACTATTCAAGAAAAAAAAAAGCTGCATTTTTAGCTTTTTCCAGGGGGCCACTTTAAGGATCCAAGCATTAAATGCACCCAATGGGTCCGATCAGACAACCCTAAAACATAATTTAAAGGGGTTTTCCCCATCAAAAATATTTTTCTGGCATAAAAAAAAGTCTCAGACCCTGTGTTTGCGACTTTTTAAATGCAACTTTTTTAGGTGGCATTTCTACACCGCCCTCACCACTTTCCCAGAAAAGGGGCGTGATGAGGGAGGGGGCTGGGGCATCAGGCTCCGCACATTTATCTTCATTTATGCCAGTTGTGTTGTTTGTTGTCAGAGCTGCCATAGATTTCTGTTTGGGCACACGGATTGCCGAATATGGGCCTAAAATATGATGAGGCCTGTGTCTCTTCATAAATTAGTCTCCCATTGTTTGTAGTTAAATCCAACCCATTATTCTAAACCGTTTTATATTAACACTTATTAAAACTTAAGCTCGTATCCCAAGATATTCCAGAAATAATGTTAGAATAGCGCCACCTGCTGTTTCTACTGAACAGTCTTTCTTTGTCCACCTCACCATGTACAGTAACACTGTCTCACTCTCTTCTCTCTTGCTCAGAATTTGTATTCTAAATGCAGAAGCAGCAAGCTCACCCTATCAGGGATCCCTCCATCTACCCAAAGGAGCAAGACTGAGCATGTACGTCCACCGTGGCACATTTACTGAAGTGGACACCGAAAGGCTGTTCATTAGAAACAGCAGGTGGCGCTATTATGACGTTTACAGTAAGTGTAAAAATGTTCATGATGATGGACTGGATTTGACAATAAAATAATATGTTTCATGAGACAACCCCTTTTTTATTTTACCTTTTAATTTTCTACGAATGCTGTTGATAAATTGAGCAAAGTAGCTGATCTCAGCTCCTTTTATTCCAGTAACTTGCCTTAAAGGTGCAGTTGAATGGAGGTCCAATTGCATTGTATCGGTCAGCTGACCCTTGAGAGGTGATCTCATACTGGTCCAGGCTGGAATATCTGTGATAGAAGAAAAACTATGAGATCTGTGTAATGACAACCAAAGAGGTTGTCCAGGATTAGAAAAACATGGCAGCTGTCTTCCAGGAACAGCACCACACCTGTCCACAGGTTGTGTCTGGTATTGCAGCTCAGCTCCATTTAAATTAATAGGGCTGAGCTGCAATACCCCACACAACCTATGAACAGGCGTGGTGCTATTTTTGGAAGACATGTTTTTTTAATTCTGTACCATCCCTTTAAATGAACGCTCCTAAGCAAGTGATGGGAGGCAGTGAGAGAGGAACGGGGATTGTTTCCATTATTCTGTTTCCTGAATAGATTTTCATTATAAACATATGTCACAATAAAAGAGTCATTCTCTCACAAAAGGGATTCTGTATCAACTGACTATAAAGAAGCTCCGCAGCGCCCACACATGTCCCAGTCTGAAATGTGCGCAAGCAATGACAGTCTTAATATGACAAGTGTGTGACACAGCCAGCCACCTCACACAGAATGCTCCTCCTGGCTCCCGACTAAAGCGCCTATCACTTCTGCACAGGGCACATTCCAAGTGTTTTTTGGGGTCACCCAAAGGTTGTGGAATTTTTGTGTCTCTACATAATAACTGGGAACAAAATGAGTTGAAATCGGCACCGAGATCAAGTGACACATAAGTCTGGAGCATTGTCCTATGTCTGTGTATGAAGCTGCGGTGGCGACAACACACGAGGTGGTGGTGTCGAAAATGTCACCAAGTCTTGTATAATGAGATAATTACTTTACCGTTACATCTCAAGTATCAAAACTATCTCACACAAAAAGTTTTCTTCTTGTACCTATATTTAATTTTTAAAACTGCACTGACTGCGATCAGTGACTCTGATGATTCTGTCACCAGAAAACCTCTATCAAGGCCTATCTGCCACAATTGTGGCGTAAAAAGTCACACATTATGGCGCACGGCATGTGTGCACTTTAATTTGCGACTTTTTGAACTTCTCAGTACTTTTCAGAAGTGCCGAGAAAAGAGGGCATAGCTTCGTGCCGCTGCGACATTTACTATAACTTTCAGCGGATAGCTGGCGTAGACTTCAATTTCGGGCGTTCAGCAGGGCAGAGATGCACCTGATTTGTTAAGAGGCTTCTGCCTCTTCGGCCCAGCGCAGTGAGATCCGCCAGTCTTGATATATCTCCCCGGAATGACTTGTAGGGCTAGCTCATCTCAATGTAATGATTCACTTTTACTTAGCTATCAATTGCTTCATTCTGGAGAAAAAGTACTTTTAAGGCCTCATGCACACAACAGTATTTTTTTCACGGTTCGCAAAACGGGGTTCCGTTGTTCCGTGTCCGTTTTTTCTTCCGTGTGTCTTCCTTGATTTTTGGAGGATCACCAGACCAGAAAAGTGAAAAAAAAATCTAAGTCAAAGTTTGCCTTGAAAATGATAGGAAAAAAATGGACACGGATCACGGACACGGATGATAATCTTGTGTGCCTCCGTGTTTTTTCAGTAACCCATTGACTTGAATGGGTCGGCGAACCGTTGTCCGTCAAAAAAATAGGACAGGTCTTATTTTTTGGATGGACAGGAAACACGAATCACGGACGCGGATGACAAACGGTGCATTTTCTGAGTTTTCAACGGACCCATTGAAAGTCAATGGGTCTGCAGAAAATCACGGAAAACGGAACAACGGATACGGATGCACATAACGGTCGTATGCATGAGGTCTAATCCATATGCAAACGGGAAGTTTAGTGCAGGCCCAAGCCACTCTGTGCACTCTCCTCCTCCTTCCTCTGACAGCTCGTCCCTCTTCTTCCTGATTGACAGGGTCAGGTTCCTGCATAGTCATCAAACCTGGCCCTGTCAATTAAGGAGACAGAGGGGGTTAGCAGATACACAGAGTAGCTTGGGCCCACCCTTGGTGGTACTTTGAGGGACAATACTGGATGGCACTGTAGGGGACATTACTACGGGGAACAGCTTTAATAGTATAAGAGGCATTACTGGAGTCACCCGGAGGTTTTAATAGTGTGGTACTTTATGGGCATCACTGGAAGCAATGACATTTTAATACTGGTGCATTCCTGGGGGGCATTACTGGAGTAGTGTTGAGAGCGAATATTCGAATTACGAATTTTAATCGCAAATATTGGCTTTTCGAGAATTCGCAAATATTTCGAATATAGTGCTATATACTGTTTTTTTTTTTTTTTTTGAATATTCTTCATTTTTTTCATCTGAACATATAATTTCTCCCTGCTTCTTGCTTGTGGGCCAAGTCATTGACCCACAAGCAACTTAAGCAGGGAGGAATCATGACTTCAGATGGAGAAAATGACGCGTATTCTAAAAAACGTATATATATAGCACTATATCGAATATACTGCTATATATTCGTTTTTTTTTTATATTTGTCATTTTTCATCATCCATCTGAAGTGAACAGTACACATGATTCCTCCCTGCTCAGGGTGTCTGGTTCCCCAAAAAACTGTTCTTATCTGTCCGGGCTCCGTAGGATTTCAGCCCGCTCCAGTCAGTGCCGTTGCCATGCGCATGGAGTGTCCCCATCACCATGGGAACACCTTGGGTGTACTGTTCACTTCAGATGGATGATGAAAAATGACGAATATTCTAAAAACAATATATTAAATATATTGCTATATATTAGTTTTTTTCGAATATTCGCAAATATATGACAAATATTCTACAAAATGTTTGTCAAATAGCGCGAATTCGAATATAGCCCCTGCCGCTCATCACTATACTGGAGGGACTGGGGTCATTTTAATACTGGGGCACTATAAGAAAACCCACGCAAACACGGGGAGAACATACAAACTCCATGCAGATGTTGTCCTTGGTCAGATTGAAACCTAGGACTCCAGCGCTGCAAGGCACCAGTGCTAACCACTGAGCCACCGTGCTGCCCATTATTATTGCTGAGGCCACTATATAGGCATCATTATTAATGGAGGCATTTTAGGGGACATTATTACTACTGGGGGCACTATTTTTACAGCAATATAGTATTTGGGGGAATTAGGGAGCACAGCTGGAACAGTTTTGGTTGCAGGGTGACACTGCAGTGGCATTAGGATGATGAATTTTAGTTGAGAAGATGGATAGGAAGATGAAAAAGTGAGGAATCTAAGGCCTCATTAAATGTCCGTGTCCATGATGAAATCAGTGATAAAATGTTCAGCGATTCATCTGTAAGGCTACTTTCACACTTGCGGCAGGACGGATCCGACAGGCTGTTCACCATGTCGGATCCGTCCTGCGGCTATTTCGCCGTGCCCGCGGACCGCCGCTCTGTCCCCATTGACTATAATGGGGACGGAGCTCCGGTGCAGCGCGGCGGTGCACGGAGAAAGCCGTCGGACTAAAAAGCCTGACATGCAGTAATTTTAGTCCGGCGGGCTTTCTCCGTGCTGCGCCGGAGCTCCGCCCCCGTCCCCATTATAGTCAATGGGGACGGAGCGGCGGTCCGCGGGCACGGCGAAATAGCCGCAGGACGGATCCGACATGGTGAACAGCCTGTCGGATCCGTCCTGCCGCAAGTGTGAAAGTAGCCTAAAGATTTCTGTGAAGAATCTGTGTTTGGTCCATGAGTCCTTTTTCTGCTCTCCGTGTCTCATCTGTGTCCACGGACACTGCACAGCTGAAAATTTATTTGCAGAATATCTCCTCTTAGGCCTCATGCACACGACAGTTTTTTTTCACGGTCCGCAAAAACGGGGTCCGTGGGTCCGTGATCTGTGACCGGTTTTTCGTCCGTGGGTCTTCCTTGATTTTTGGAGGATCCACGGACATGAAAAAAAAGTCGTTTTGGTGTCCGCCTGGCCGTGCGGAGCCAAACAGATCCGTCCTGAATTACAATGCAAGTCAATGGGGATGGATCCGTTTGATGTTGACACAATATGGTGCCATTTCAAACGGATCCGTCCCCATTGACTTTCAATGTAAAGTCTGGAGTTCTTTTATACCATCGGATTGGAGTTTTCTCCAATCCGATGGTATATTTTAACTTGAAGCGTCCCCATCACCATGGGAACGCCTCTATGTTAGGCTAGTTTCACACTAGCGTTCGTCGGTCCGCTCGTGAGCTCCGTTTGAAGGAGCTCACGAGCGGACCCGAACGCCTCCGTCCAGCCCTGATGCAGTCTGAATGGAGCGGATCCGCTCAGACTGCATCAGTCTGGCGGCGTTCAGCCTCCGCTCCGCTCGCCTCCGCACGGACAGGCGGACAGCTGAAAGCTGCTTGCAGCGTTCAGCTGTCCGCCTGGCCGTGCGGAGGCTAGCGGATCCGTTCAGACTTACAATGTAAGTCAATGGGAACGGATCCGCTTGAAGATGTCACCCTATGGCTCAATCTTCAAGCGGATCCGTCCCCCATTGACTTTACATTGAAAGTCTGAACGGATCTGCTCAGGCTGCTTTCACACTTAGAATTTTTTCTAAGTTATTAATGCAGACGGATCCGTACTGAACGGAGCCTCCGTCTGCATTAATATGATCGGATCCGTTCAGAACGGATCCGATCGAACGCTAGTGTGAAAGTAGCCTTAGAATATACTGTCGGATATGAGCTACTTCGTGAACCTCAGATCCGACAGTATATTCTAACACAGAGGCGTTCCCATGGTGATGGGGACGCTTCAGGTTAGAATACACTACAAACTTTGTACAAGACTGCCCCCTGCTGCCTGGCAGCACCCGATCTCTTACAGGGGGATATGATAGCACAATTAACCCCTTCAGGTGTGGCACCTAAAGGGGTTAATTGTACTATCATATTCCCCTGTAAGAGATCAGGGCTGCCAGGCAGCAGGGGGCAGACCCCCCCCCCCTCCCCAGTTTGAATATCGTTGGTGGCACAGTGTGCGCCCCCCATCGGGCCCCCCCTTCCTCCCTCTAATGTTAGAAATCGTTGGTGGCACAGTGTGCGCCCACCATCGCCCCCCCCTCCCTCCCTCTATTGTAATAAATCGTTGGTGGCACAGTGTGCGCCCACCATCGCCCCCCCTCCCTCTATAGCAGTAACAACATTGGTGGCAGTGAGCGGCCTCCCATTCCCCCCCCCCATCATTGGTGGCAGCGGAGTTCCGATCGGAGTCCCAGTTTAATCGCTGGGGCTCCGATCGGTAACCATGGCAACCAGGACGCTACTGCAGTCCTGGTTGCCATGGTTACTTAGCAATAGTACAACAGTAGAAGATTCATACTTACCTGCTTGCTGCTGCGATGTCTGTGTCCGGCCGGGAGCTCCTCCTACTGGTAAGTGAAAGGTCTGTGCGGCGCATTGCTAAAGAACTGTCACTTACCAGTAGGAGGAGCTCCCGGCCGTTCACAGACATCGCAGCAGCAAGCAGGTAAGTATGAATCTTCTACTGTTGTACTATTGCTAAGTAACCATGGCAACCAGGGCTGCAGTAGCTTCCTGGTTGCCATGGTTACCGATCGGAGCCCCAGCGATTAAACTGGGACTCCGATCGGAACTCCGCTGCCACCAATGATGGGGGGGGGGGAATGGGAGGCCGCACCAATGTTGTTACTGCTATAGAGGGAGGGGGGGCCGATGGTGGTTGGCACACTGTGCCACCAACGATTTATTACAATAGAGGGAGGGAGGGGGGCGATGGTGGGGGCACACTGTGCCACCAACGATTTATTACAATAGAGGGAGGGAGGGGGGGCGATGGTGGGCGCACACTGTGCCACCAACGATTTCTAACATTAGAGGGAGGAAGGGGGGGCCCGATGGTGGGCGCACACTGTGCCACCGGAACGATATTCAAACTGGGGAGGGGGGGGGGGGGTCTGCCCCCTGCTGCCTGGCAGCCCTGATCTCTTACAGGGGAATATGATAGTACAATTAACCCCTTTAGGTGCCGCACCTGTACAAATTTTGCAGTGTATTCTAACTAGAAGCGTCCCCATCACCATGGGAACGCTTCTGTGTTAGAATATACTGTCGGATATGAGTTTTCACGAAGTGAAAACTTAGATCAGAAAAAGCTTTTATGCAGACGGATCTTCGGATCCGTCTGTATGAAAGCAACCTACGGCCACGGATCACGGACACGGATGCCAATCTTGTGTGCATCAGTGTTCTTTCACGGACCCATTGACTTGAATAGGTCCGTGAACCGTTGTCCGTCAAAAAAATAGGACAGGTCCTATTTTTTTGACGGACAGGATACACGGATCACGGCCTCGGCTGCAAAACGGTGCATTTTCCGATTTTTCCACGGACCCATTGAAAGTCAATGGGTCCGCGAAAAAAACGGAAAACGGCACAACGGCCACGGATGCACACAATGGTCGTGTGCATGAGGCCGAAGGCCTCATGCACACAACAGTTTTTTTTCACGGTCCGCAAAAACGGGGTCTGTGGGTCCGTGATCCATGACCGTTTTTTCGTCCGTGGGTCTTCCTTGATTTTTGGAGGATCCACGGACATGAAAAAAAAGTCGTTTTGGCGTCCGCCTGGCCGTGCGGAGCCAAACGGATCCGTCCTGAATTACAATGCAAGTCAATGGGGACGGATCCGTTTGACGTTGACACAATATGGTGCAATTGCAAACGGATCCGTCCCCATTGACTTTCAATGTAAAGTCAGGAGTCCCTTTACTTTCACACTTGTGTTCATAATGCAGACGGTGGCTCCGTTCAGAGCGGATCCGTCTGCATTATATTGGTAAAAAATATCTAAAGTGTGAAAATAGCCTCAGACGGATCCATGGGGACGGATTACATTGAAAGTCAATGGGGGACGGATCCGTTTGAAAATTGAGCCACAGTGTGTCATCTTCAAACGGATCCGTCCCCATTGACTTACATTATAAGTCTGGACGGATCCGCTTGCCTCCGCACGGCCAGGCGGACACCCGAACATAACTTGAAGCGTCCCCATCACCATGGGAACGCCTCTACGTTAGAATATACTGTCGGATATGAGCTACATTGTGAAACTCATTTCCGACAGTATATTCTAACACAGAGGCGTTCCCATGGTGATGGGGACGCTTCAGGTTAGAATACACTGAAAAACTGTGTACATGACTGCCCCCTGCTGCCTGGCAGCACCCGATCTCTTACAGGGGGCCGTGATCAGCACAATTAACTCCTCAGGTGCCGCACCTGAAGGGGTTAATTGTACTATCATATCCCCCTATAAGAGATCAGGGCTGCCAGGCAGCAGGGGGCAGACCCCCCCCCCCTCCTCCCCAGTTTGAATATCGTTGGTGGCACAGTGTGCGCCCACCATCGCACCCCCCCCTTCCTCCCTCTATAGTTAAAAATCGTTGGTGGCACAGTGTGCGCCCACCATCGCCCCCCCCTTCCTCCCTCTATAGTTAAAAATCGTTGGTGGCACAGTGTGCGCCCACCATCGGCCCCCCTCTCCCTATAGTAGTAACAACCATTGGTGGCAGTATGCGGCCTCCCATCTCCTCCCCCCCCCCCCCCCCCCCGATCATTGGTGGCAGCGGAGTTCCGATCGGAGTCCCAGTTTAATCGCTGGGGCTCCGATCGGTAACCATGGCAACCAGGAAGCTACTGCATCCCTGGTTGCCATGGTTACTTAGCAATAGTACAATTGTAGAAGATTCATACTTACCTGCTTGCTGCTGCGATGTCTGTGACCGGCCGGGAGCTCCACCTACTGGTAAGTGACAGGTCTGTGCGGCGCATTGCTAAAGAACTGTCACTTACCAGTAGGAGGAGCTCCCGGCCGGTCACAGACATCGCAGCAGCAAGCAGGTAAGTATGAATCTTCTACTGTGGGGGGGTGGGGGGAATGGGAGGCCGCACACTGCCACCAATGGTTGTTACTACTATAGAGAGAGGGGGGCCGATGGTGGGCGCACACTGTGCCACCAACGATTTTTAACTATAGAGGGAGGAAGGGGGGGGGCGATGGTGGGCGCACACTGTGCCACCACCGATTTTTAACTATAGAGGGAGGACGGGGGGGGCGATGGTGGGCGCACACTGTGCCACCAACGATTTATTACAATAGAGGGAGGGAAGGGGGGGCGATGGTGGGCGCACACTGTGCCACCAACGATATTCAAACTGGGGAGGGGGGGGGGTCTGCCCCCTGCTGCCTGGCAGCCCTGATCTCTTACAGGGGAATATGATAGTACAATTAACCCCTTTAGGTGCCGCACCTGAAGGGGTTAATTGTGCTATCATATCCCCCTGTAAGAGATCGGGTGGTGCCAGGCAGCAGGGGGCAGTCTTGTTCAAAGTTTGCAGTGTATTCTAACTAGAAGCGTCCCCATCACCATGGGAACGCTTCTGTGTTAGAATATACTGTCGGAAATGAGTTTTCACGAAGTGAAAACTTAGATCAGAAAAAGCTTTTATGCAGACGGATCTTCGGATCCGTCTGTATGAAAGCAACCTACGGCCACGGATCACGGACACGGATGCCAATCTTGTGTGCATCCGTGTTCTTTCACGGACCCATTGACTTGAATGGGTCCGTGAACCGTTGTCCATCAAAAAAATAGGACAGGTCGTATTTTTTTGACGGACAGGATACACGGATCACGGCCTCGGCTGCAAAACTGGTGCATTTTCCGATTTTTCCACGGACCCATTGAAAGTCAATGGGTCCGCGAAAAAAAACGGAAAACGGCACAACGGCCACGGATGCACACAACGGTCATGTGCATGAGGCCTAAAATGAATAGTTACGTGGAGAAAACAGACAGCACAATCTGTGAATCACTGACTTATGATGGAGGCCTAAGATGTCTGTGTGGAAAATTCTGCAGAGAAAATATCTGGCTGAAAGGATTTGTCATGGTAGTGTGGGCTAAACGGAGAAGATGAGGAAAGAGCACGTCTAATAACTTGGTGCCCCAGTACATCAGACTCTCCCCCAACATCCATTCCAAACCTTCAAAAAGTAACCTGAAAACCCACCTCTTCAGGAAAGCCCACCACCTGTAATAAGCATACTGCCACCACACAGCCAGATCAGCAGCCTTTACCCTCACCTACCGTGTTCTTCCTCCATTGCCTTGTAGATTGTAAGCTCTTGTGAGCAGGGTCCTCTCCCCCTCTGTACCAGTCTGTTATCAGTTTCTTGTTTCTTGTATTTGTATTTTTATATTATGTATGTGTAACCCCCTTTTGATGTACAGCGCCATGGAATTAGTGACACTTTCAAATAATAATAATAAGTATTATAATAATAATAGCAATAATTAGAGGCTTTCCTACAGAAACAGTGTCACAGCTGTGCATGGGTTGCATTACGGTTAGCAGTTAGCAATATAAAGATAGATAGATAGATAGGTTAATCACTTTAATGGAAGGCTTTTTGGAGTCACGTATGGAATGTATAACTGAACATCAGAAATACCTAGTAAACAGGAGATCGGATTCATACTTCAATTTAAAGTCCAATAAAACTTCATTGTCAGAAATTGTACCTTCCAGTTCTTCACTGTCGCTGTAGAAACAAATAGCATTCTGTAATAAGATAATGTAATAGCATAGCGGGGAGTGTAATATGTCCTGGAAATAATATATGAGTGAGATATATAACCACAGAACTCACATAGCATACAAGTGTATTACAGACATAGTACTCACATAGCACTCACATAGCGTACAGGTGTATTACAGACATAGTACTAACATAGTGTACAGGTGTATTACAGACATAGTACTCACATAGCATACAGGTGTATTACAGACATAGTACTCACATGGCATACAGGTGTATTACAGACATAGTACTCACATAGCGTACAGGTGTATTACAGACATAGTACTCACATAGCGTACAGGTGTATTACAGACATAGTACTAACATAGCGTACAGGTGTATTACAGACATAGTACTAACATAGCGTACAGGTGTATTACAGACATAGTACTAACATAGCGTACAGGTGTATTACAGACATGGTGCTCTCATAGTGTACAGGCGTATTACAGACATGGTGCTCACATAGCGTACCGGTGTATTACAGACATAGTGCTCACATAGCGTACAGGTGTATTACAGACATAGTGCTCACATGGCGTACAGGTGTATTACAGGCATAGTGCTCCCATGGCGTACAGGTGTATTACAGACATAGTGCTCACATGGCGTACAGGTGTATTACAGACATAGTGCTCACATGGCGTACAGGTGTATTACAGACATAGTGCTCACATGGCATACAGGTGTATTGCAGACATGGTACTCACATAGCGTACAGGTGTATTACAGACATAGTGCTCACATGGCGTACAGGTGTATTACAGACATAGTGCTCACATGGCATACAGGTGTATTGCAGACATGGTACTCACATAGTGTACAGGTGTATTACAGACATGGTGCTCACATAGCGTACAGGTGTATTACAGACATAGTGCTCACATGGCGTACAGGTGTATTACAGACATAGTGCTCACATGGCGTACAGGTGTATTGCAGACATAGTGCTCACATGGCGTACCGGTGTATTACAGACATGGTGCTCTCATAGTGTACAGGTGTATTACAGACATGGTACTCACATAGCGTACAGGTGTATTACAGACATAGTGCTCACATAGCGTACAGGTGTATTACTGACATAGTACTCACATAGCGTACAGGTGTATTACTGACATAGTACTCACATAGCGTACAGGTGTATTACTGACATAGTACAATTATATAGGGTACTGATAACTCGGATCACTTGTGATAGTCAAGTTACTGAATAGTAAACTAATCACTTTTTATAATATACTGAGTTTTATAGGAAAAAGATGCCGTTTTATATTGTGTAGCCCTCATTTTTTATGTTTAAAAATACTCTATTTCTTTTAGTAAGGGACCTTCTAATTGGCAGATTATCAAATATTCAGGATTATCATGCATCAGATGAGCCTGATTTGCTCTATGCTCAGACCTTTGCTTTTGGGCTGGGGAGATTCTGGAGTATTTTGATGACTACTAGTTTTGAGCGAACTTGTGTTTTCAAGTTCGGCGTACAAGGTTCGGGTTATCTAACAATTACTTTATGGATTCCGCTACCACTGACCATAACTTATGGTCTGTGGTAGCGGAATCCATAACGGAATTCTTAGATAACCCAAACCTTGTACGCCGAACTTGAAAACACAAGTTTGCTCATCCCTAATGACTACTAGATGGTGATTTATAGAACTCGTTTTAATTGCCCTGCGTGTTCCACACATACTAAATATGATTCTAATGTATTATAATATTTTGACAACTTCTTCATTTTCATTAAACCTATATGTGTAGTTCTCAGTTGAGGGTGCTGACCGGCCACCCTAGTACTACTTTAGGAGGGTCCACTGACTTTCTGTAGCTTCTCTTCTGGCTCCATTCTTTAGTGCCCCATTCTTGCTCTCTTCATATGTCCCCTCAATGTGCCTCCAACTATTCCTACCCCTAAGCACATCCTCCTTGTCCTAGACCATTTTAAAGACTATAGACATCACAAAACGTACCTGCTTGCTACAAGGTGTATTTGCAGAGATGGAAGAAAAACATATTTGCTGAATTCAAAGTCCAGCCGGAAGGCCACCTGTTAGGAATATATACCCTGGGATCAGTAACACATATTGACAGCCCACCTCACACATTCCATGCACCTCTTGAGCTAGAACTTAGTTCTTCTGAACGATCTTTGTTTTATTTCCCCAAATGAACAAAGCTTTTTAGAAGAGATTTGTGCAGTCCTTTAACATAGCTGACTAATGAAGGGGCTAGGCAAAGGATTCCATTTGATGCTACTTGCCTCAGGAGAATCATAGTCTTTAGGGAATATAATGATTTCTCCCATTCTAAGAGGTTGTCTCTTCATTGAAAGCCAAAAATATAATTGAAGTTGACCCCAGACCAACTGGGGGTCTTCATCTTCAGTAACCACCAATGATCAGCTGGTATAACCAGTGGAAACTGAAGTGGTCACTGCATGAGGAATGTAGCATTGTGCTCATCTAAATTATTGACCGACCATATGATACAGGAGCAAGTCCATCACATAGAGAGATGGTTATGGTGAGTCTCTTTGATTTCCACATGCCCCAATAAGACATGGAAAATGGTTTGTTTCATTAAAAAACAACCCTTTAAAGGGGTTGTCCCCTCTTGGACATTGGGGACATATTGCTAGGATATGCCTCCAATGTCTGATAGGTTTGGGGCCCACCTCTGGAACCCACACCTATCCTTAGAACGGAACCCGCAAAGTGACAGATGGGCACAACACACATGCACTGCTGCCTTCCATTCATTTCTATGGGAGTAGCAAAATTTTCGAAAGTCCCATAGAAATGAACCGGAGGCGCACGACGCAAACGTGGCCGTGACTCCAGTCACTTCTATGGGGCTTATGGAAATAGCTGAGCCAGCGCTCAATTATTTTTTATCAGACCCACAGAAATGAATGGAGGGCTTCAGCGCATGTACAGTGCACCCTCCAGCTCTTTGCAGGTTCCAAGAGGTGGTACCCACACCTATCAGACGTTGTGGGCACCCAATGTCCAAGATGTGACAACCACTATAAGCAAAATAAATATAGCCATTTCATGTGAAATCTTGTGGACCATGAAAATTGAATATTTTTGGATTTTCTATAGTCTTTTTTTAAAAAAAAATAGAGCTCCCCATACAATGGTTCAGTTGTCAATATCCATGTGTATGGGAGCCGTTAGCTAAACTCATTCCAGAACTGAACTTTAGAATAGGGAACTGTCCGGAACTGACTATAGTTATGTCTAGAGTGAGGAGATAATAAAGAACCAAAGTTCTTCAAAAACAGCTACTATAAGCAGCCTTCTCTATCTTTTCTCCATGCATCCCATAATCTGAAATTATAAAACTAAGAGTGAACTGAGCAATTCCCTGGACCACCCAAATCCACAGGCTTGGCATTCACACGACTGTAAGTGTTTTGCGGTCCGCGAATTGCATATCCGCAAAGCACAGATACCGGCTGTGTGCATTCCGCAATTTGCAGACCGCACATGGCCAGCGCTATATAGAGAATGCCTAAGTTTGTCTGCGGTTGCGGACAAGAATAGGACATGCTCTATCTTTTTTTGCGGGGCCACGGAATGGGACAACGGATGCGGACAGCACACGGTGTGCTGTCCTCATCTTTTGTGGCCCCATTGAAATGAATGGGTCCGCACCTGTTCCACAAATTTGCAGAACGGATGTGGATCTATTTATACGGTCGTGTGAATGCACCCTAACGAGCTGCCCTCATTATCTGCAGGTACATATTCATCTTCGGTCAACTGTGTTCGTCTCACCATGTGAGAACTGTAACTGTTCTGCAGAAATTGAAGGATGGAGTTTGTGCTAAACATGTTAAATATCTAAAATGTCTTATTCTTCAAACTAAAAAGATAGATTTTCATTATAATAGTACCTAAACTGTGCTCAGAGTGACAATTTAGAACAGTAAGGCTGCTTTCACAGAGTCAGTGTTTGGTCAGTGTTTGATCAGTGATTTCCATCAGTGATTGTGAGACAAAACCACGCTACATAGAGTTTGTGGAGGCTACACAAAGATAAGGTAAAATTAAAAAACTAGCACCTGTTATATGTTTTTGACACGCACCTGGTTTTGTCTCACAATCACTGATGAAAATCACTGAACAAACACTGACCAAATGCTGACTGTGTGAAAGCGGCCTAAGTATAACATGCCAATCTAGATCAGTCATTCCAGACAACGACAATTCTATACCTACCTTGGCCTTGGCTCTGAAAAACGGGAAACTAACATTGCAGATCTTGCTATTAGGCATATGTTCACTATTTTTGCATTCAATCTTAATGTCTGATTCTTCCTGCGGAAAAAAAAGACACAAAAGTGAATTTACAGTCATTATGATGAGGGACGCCCTGTGTGACCATATAGCATATGGTCATACACTCTACAAAAAATTGTCCATATAAGCACTGTCAGGATCATGACTTAAGCGCCTTTCACACGGGCGAGAATTCCACGCAGGTGTAATGCGTGAGGTGAATGCATTGCACCCGCACTGAATCCTGACCCATTCACTTCAATGGGGCTGTTCAGATCAGCGGTGATTTTCACGCATCACTTGTGCGTTGCGTGAAAATCTCAGCATGTTCTATATTCTGCGTTTTTCACGCAAAGCAGGCCCCATAGAAATCAATGGGGCTGCGTGAATATCGCAAGCATCCGCAAGCAAGTGCGGATGCAGTGCGATTTTCACGCATGGTTGCTAGGAGATGATGTAAGTAAATTGATATAAGTGCATTTAATGTATTATTTTCCCTTATAACATGGTTATAAGGGAAAATAATAGCATTCTGAATACAGAATGCTCACTAAAATGTGGCTTGAGGGGTTTAAAAAAATAAATAAAAATTAACTCACCTCATCCTCTTGTTCGCGCAGCCGACATGTCTTCTTTCTTCTTCTTTCAGGACCTGCAAAAGGACCTTTGATGATGTAATCGCGATAACCACATGGTGAGCTTGGTGACGTCAACGCAGGTCCTTCTGAATGAAGATAGAAGATCCTTCTATCTTCATTCAGCAGGACCTGTGCTGACGTCACCACGCTCACCAAGTGGTGAACGCGATTACGTCATCAAAGGTCCTTTTGCAGGTCCTGAAAGAAGAAGAAAGAAGACATGCCGGCTGCGCGAACAAGAGGATGAGGTGAGTTAATTTTTATTTATTTTTTTAAACCCCTCAAGCCACATTTTAGTGAGCATTCTGTATTCAGAATGCTATTATCTTCCCTTATAACCATGTTATAAGGGAAAATAATACATTAAATTGACTTATATCAATCTATAGAACACCTAACCCAAACCTGAACTTCAGTGAAGAAGTCTGGGTACCACATTCAGTTTTTTATCACGCACATGCAAAACGCATTGCACCCGCGTGATAAAAACTGAACATCGGAACGCAATCGCAGTCAAAACTGAATGCCCGTGTGAAAGGGGCCTTAGAGTCAAGATTGAAGCTGGCAGGGTCACGCTAGGCCTTCCTCTGTCAGCATTCTGTCATCCAAATCTAAGCAATTTTAGTTGCCACCACTCGTCCTATCAGGCTGACGAGACACCTTGCATTAGACAACACACAAGTACACTCTTAGCCTCGCTATGCTCTCCAGCATTTCCAGGGTCAGTACCCCAATATTGGGAAGAAAGGGAGGCAAATGAGCTTTTAACAAGCTCTGCCTCTAATGCCACCAGATGTAAGGCAGCTATACTGTAAGTCAATGTTCAGGACAACTTTAAATAGGCCTTGAGACATGACTCGGATATTAAATAAGCCAGCACCTCATCTGTAGACTGCTGTTTCGGGGTGATTGCCCTCATCAGTGCAGTGCAGAGAGTACTGGCTGAACAGGGTGAGAGGCCAAGTCAGTATTGGGGCGGTACTCTTCTTGACTTATAGGATAGCTGCCTTACATCTGGTGGCATTAGAGGCAGAGTTTTTAAGAGCTAATTTGCATCCTTTTTTTCCCATAATTCCAGAGGAACATGTATGGCGGATAGGTCTCCTCATGCCGACTAAGGCGCTCTCTCCCCAAGGAGAAATAGTACCCCCCAAATACACCAATATTGGTAACGCTTCTCCTAAGGTCATCGCTTCATTAGAACACAAGAAGGACACACTGTGTTTTTGGCCCATGGTGGCTTATCTCTAAATGTTGTTAACAACAGCTAAGGGAAGATGGCCGCCCCCAAAATAAAGTTTAGGAAATTAAATAATCTACAATCAGAATACAAAACAGATTAGGAAAAAGTATATGTGTCGCTAACAGATTTTAACTTGCAGAATAAATTATAGGTGACACATTTCCTTTAATATGAACCTTCCTGTCTTCTGCAAGCATTATCTCACAGCTTGTCAATTATCTATGGGTCTGTTAATAAAATCCACCACCTATAAGAGAATCTATAAAAATGTCAGTATGCGTTCACCTTGGTGATCAGACTGGCAAACTGGAGGTTCCGAGAGTAGGAAATGTTGAGTACAGTGCTATATGCATTCTCCCCTCGGTTTTCTAAGGTGACTTCCAGGGCCACTCGCCTTCTATTTCCTTCAATGATGAAGACAGAGTTGTCGAAAGAACGAGAAAAAAAGGTGCAGTCTGAAGGAGATCTTCTGAGAGAGCGCTGGCAGAACTCCCTGAGCATGAAAAATAGAAATGTCAGAAATACAACAAGCTGATAAACTCCAAAAGACCATAATCTGGACTACTCACCGAGATCAGCATGACCTTTCATATAGCTTAGCATTACCACAATTCCAAAATAAGCTTGACATTATTACTCTGCTGTACAGTCTGTCTTCCGTTAATTATTTAAGTGGAACAGAATATGCCTATTTACGGTTTTCCAGTCTCTTAATATTTAGAAAATGTAATTCTTGGAAAAGAACGGGCGTCCTGAGCTACATTACACATTGAGTGTTTGTAAGAAAGCTAGCATTTGGTGAGATGTAGATAAATCAGATTTGCCAGATTATGTTCTAGGTGCCTATAAACATGGATGTCATATCAGGAAACTGGCCCAGACTCTATGGACTCAAAACAAGCCCTATAAATGTCTGTTCAAAAGGGCATCATACTAGGATATAATACATAAAATATAGAATTGTATTGCATGAAGAGGTGTAATCTATAGTGTGGTCTCCAACATGTGGTCCAGATCTTACTAAAATTCTCAGCATGCCCTAGGAACCAAGCTATTATGATATGTTCAGAGTTAGTTTTGCAGCAGCTGGACCACAGGTTGGAGAGTATTGACCTAGATCTTGCAAAGAGGTATCTCTCAAGTTAGAGAACCATCTCACCAGCCCCACCTCTTGGAAGTGACTCCCTTTATGGCTCCAGTTTCCAACAAGCCTTGGTATTTGACAAAGGAATATAGCCAATCCAGATGTCTGCAATGCCTTAAATGTGGCTTAGGCAGGGTGTTGAATCTCCTTAAAGAGATTAGTCCTGTATAGAGACTTACTGTAAGTGCTCCATGGAAAACAAATATGCTAAGAGGTATCTCCCAAGAAAGAAAACCATCTCACCACCAGTGCCACCTCTTGGAAGTGGCTCCCTATGAGTCAAAATCTGGCTTTCCAACAAGCTTTGAGAATTGACAAGGGAATATAGCCAAGCAAGGTATTCATCCATAGACAGTACAGAGTAAGATTCTGGCTGGGTGCAATGCCTTAAATGTGACTTAGGCAGGGTGCTGAATCTCCTTAACCTCTTTTTTGGAAATTTGACATTTGTCACTTTATGTGGTAATAACTTTGGAACGCTTTTACTTACCCAAACCATTCTGAGATTGTTTTCTCGTGACACATTGTACTTCATGATAGTGGTAAATTTCAGCCAATTTTTTTCATTTTTATTTAAAAAAATCCCAAATTTACCAAGAAATTGGAAAAATTCGCAACTTTCCAAATTTCAATGCTGCTTTTAAAACAGATAGTGATACCTCATATAATAGTTATTACTTTACATTTCCCATATGTCTACTTTATGTTTGGATCATTTTGTGAATGACATTAAATTTTTGGGGGGATGTTAGAAGGCTTCGAAGTTTAGAAGCATTTTTCTTTAGCAAAAAATTTCTAAAACCCACTTTTTTAAGGACCAGTTCAGGTCTGAAGTCACTTTGTAAGTCTTACATATTAGAAACCACCCATAAATGACCCCTCAAGGTATTCAAAACTGATTTTACAAACTTTGTTAACCCTTTAGGTGTTTCTCAAGAATAAAAGGAAAATGTAGATAAAATTTCATAATTTCTGCCAAAAAATAACTTTTTGGGCAGTTTTTCCATTTTAATCCATTTTCCCCGGTAACAAAGCAAGGGTTAACAGCCAAAAAAAAACTCAATATTTATTACCCTGATGCTGTAGTTTACATAAACTGTTGTATGGGCACATGCCGGGGTGCAGAAGGAAAGGAGCGCCATATGTTTTTTGATAGGCAGATTTGACTAGGATAATTTTAAGTTGCCATGTCACATTTGAAGACCCCCCTGATGCACCCCTAGAGCAGAACCCTAGAGCAGAAACTCCAAAAAAGTGACCCCATTTTGGAAACTACGGGACAGGGTGGCAGTTTTGTTGGTACTATTTTAGGGTACATATGATTTTTGGTTGCTCTACAGGTCCTTCTAAAATAATTTGCATATTGTGTTAAAGTTTATTATTTTCTGTAATGTACTGATAAACATTAGACTTTCATATATTTTAGATTCATTACACACCAACTGAAGTAGTTCAAGCCTTTTATTGTTTTAATATTGATGATTTTGGCATACAGCTCATGAAAACCTAAATTTCCTATCTCAAAAAATTTGCATATTTCATCTGACCAATAAAAGAAAAGTGTTTTTAATACAAAAAAATTCAACCTTCAAATAATTATGTTCAGTTATGCACTCAATACTTGGTCGGGAATCCTTTTGCAGAAATGACTGCTTCAATGCGGCATGGCATGGAGGCAATCAGCCTGTGGCACTGCTGAGGTGTTATGGAGGCCCAGGATGCTTTGATAGCGGCCTAAAGCTCATCCAGAGTGTTGGGTCTTGCGTCTCTCAACTTTCTCTTCCCAATATCCCACAGATTCTCTATGGGGTTCAGGTCAGGAGAGTTGGCAGGCCAATTGAGCATAGTAATACCATGGTCAGTAAATCATTTACCAGTGGTTTTGGCACTGTGAGCAGGTGCCAGGTCGTGCTGAAAAATGAAATCTTCATCTCCATAAAGCTTTTCAGCAGATGGAAGCATGAAGTGCTCCAAAATCTCCTGATAGCTAGCTGCATTGACCCTGCCTTTGATAAAACACAGTGGACCAACACCAGCAGCTGACATGGCACCCCAGACCATCACTGACTGTGGGTACTTGACACTGGACTTCAGGCATTTTGGCATTTCCCTCTCCCCAGTCTTCCTCCAGACTCTGGCACCTTGATTTCCGAATGACGGGCAAAATTTGCTTTCATCCGAAAAAAGTACTTTGGACCACTGAGCAACAGTCCAGTGCTGCTTCTCTGTAGCCCAGGTCAGGCGCTTCTGCCGCTGTTTCTGGTTCAAAAGGGGCTTGACCTGGGGAATGCGGCACCTGTAGCCCATTTCCTGCACACGCCGGTACACGGTGGCTCTGGATGTTTCTACTCCAGACTCAGTCCACTGCTTCCGCAGGTCCCCCAAGGTCTGGAATCGGTCCTTCTCCACAATCTTCCTCAGGGTCCGGTCACCTCTTCTCGTTGTGCAGCGTTTTCTGCCACACTTTTTACTTCCCACAGACTTCCCACTGAGGTGCCTTGATACAGCACTCTGGGAACAGCCTATTCGTTCAGAAATTTCTTTCTGTGTCTTACCCTCTTGCTTGAGGGTGTCAATGATGGCCTTCTGGACAGCAGTCAGGTCGGCAGTCTTACCCATGATTGCGGTTTTGAGTAATGAACCAGGCTGGGAGTTTTTAAAAGCCTCAGGAATCTTTTGCAGGTGTTTCGAGTTAATTAGTTGATTCAGATGATTAGGTTAATAGCTTGTTTAGAGAACCTTTTCATTATATGCTAATTTTTTTAGATAGGAATTTTGGGTTTTCATGAGCTGTATGTCACGGCCACGGTTATGGCCGTGACTCCTTGGGAGCCGCATACAGTTGCCCGCGGTTTGGGTTGTTGTTTCAACCGCAGCTTGAGGCATGATGTTGTTTGCCTCAAGTGCGGTTGCCGCGGACAACAGTGATGTGTGCGGTTCCCTTGGAGTTGTGTGCGTGTGTGTATGCACTTTTGTATGTCTGGTGTGCACTGTGTTTTATGTTTGCTGCGCACGGACATTTTCCTTTCACTGTGGCTGCCCGTGGCAACGTTTGGTATGATGTACATGTGGTGGCAGTGTCCCGGCCTTCGGGCTGACTCCCAGGACATGAGTGCCACCCATGTCGTTGCCTGCGGCAACAGCCACAGTGTGTGTTAGTGAGTTGGACACTTTCCCTTTAATGTGTGTTTCCCTTCTCTGGTGCTGGAAGGGTTAACTCCCTTCCCAGTGTGTGTGTGTCACTGGGTGTGTCCGACTGTGGGGTGTGGCTTCTTGGCCTATAAAGCCTCACTGTTTTCCCAGGTCTGGAGGTTGCTTCAGCCATGCTTTGCTGGAGCAGCCTCCTGTATTTTCTACCTGCCAGTGAGAGCCACCTCTGTGGTCATAACCATTATGTCACGTTTAAGTTTATGTCTAGTTATGTGTGAAGTCTATTTGATGTTTCCTTGTGATTTTGTGCAGCTATGGATCTGGGTCCCTGTATGTGGATGCGTTGTGATCTTCCCCTTGCCAGCACAGGGATCCAGTCAGCAAGGCGGTGGCAGGTAGGTGGAACTCCTTGTTCACCTGCCATATCCATAGAGCTGTTTATGTTCCCCCTTTTCCAGCAGCTTGGCCATTGAGACTCCTGCTCCTCCGTGCCTAGGAGGAGTAGGTTGTCTTACCCTGACTCCTAGCTAGGGACCGGACAGGGGGTAAGTCAGGGCTCCTAGGTTCCTGCGCATGGGTCCTCCTACCTTTAAGGTCGGCCCATGCAGATAGGAGTTAGGGTCAGGTTAGGGACGCTGTAGGAGATGACCTGCTCCCTATCCTGTTGTCCTGGCCGAGCAGCCATAACATCATCTGGCATCACACGGCTGAGGGTTTCCCCCATCCTCAGCCGTAACACTGTATGCCAAAATCATCAATATTAAAACAATAAAAGGCTTGAACTACTTCAGTTGTGTGTAATGAATCTAAAATATATGAAAGTCTAATGTTTATCAGTACATTACAGAAAATAATGAACTTTATCACAATATGCTAATTTTTTGAGAAGGACCTGTATATTGCACTTTTTGTGAGGCAGGGTAACAAAATAGCTGTTTTGGCACCGTTTTAATTTTTTGTTTTTTTACAATGTTCATCTGACAGGTTAGATCATGTGCTATTTTTATAGAGCTGGTTTATTTGGACGCGACATTTTTGAAAAAATTATTTTTTAGTGTCTCCATATTCTGAGAGCCATTGTTTTTTTATTATGTAGGGGCTTATATTTTATGTAGGGGCTAATTTTTTTCGGGATGGGATGACTGTTTAATTGGTACTATTTTGGGGTGGGTATGACTTTTTGATAGCTTGGTATTACTTTTTTGTGTCTTTTTGACACCGTTTTTTTTTTCACTTTTAACACAATAAAAGCATTTTTGAAACAAAACAAAAAAAATAATGTTTTAGTGTCTCCATATTCTGAGAGCCATAGTTATTTTTAATTTTTTGGGCGACTGTCATAGGTAGGGTCTAATTTTTTGCAGGATGATGGTTTGATTGGTACTATTTTAGGGTGCGTATGACTTTTTGATCACTTTTTGTGATGTAAGCTGACAAAAAATTTTTTAGCATAGTTTTTATTTAATTTTTCTACGGCGTTCAGGTTAGGGAGTGAATCATTTGATATTTTTATAGAACCAGTCGTTACGGACAAGACAATGCCCCATATGTCTGTTTTTCTTTTCTTTTTTCTATTTTTCTTTACAGTTTTATGTGTTTTATTTTGGGAAAGGGGCTTTTACTTGAAACTTTATTTTTTTTATTATGATTTCCTTTCTTTTTACTTTTTTTTTTTTTGTCCCACTCTGGGAATTCAACTTCTGGGGTCTGATCCCCTCTGCAATGCAATACAATACATCCTGTATTGTAATGCATTGACTGTCAGCTTGTATGCTGACAGCCTGCCTGTGAGACCCAGCCTATGGGAATGGATCTCATAGGCTTCCTTAGAAAGCACAGCCTTGATGCCTATGGAAGGCATCAGGCTGCCTTCTCTGCCATCGGGTCCCCATCACTGCAGCGCTGTCACCTGATGGAGATAGTCTCCGCAAACCCTCTGCATGCTGCGGTCAGCTTTGACCGCGGCATACAAGGGGTTAATACGCTGGCATCTGTGTTTTCACTGATGCCGGCGTATGCAGCAGGGGCCCGACTGTCAGTGACTGCCGGGTCCGTGCTGCTGATCGGGCGGGCACAGCTCCTGCACCTGCCCGATCAACTCCTGCACTTGCCCGATCAGCTGGTCTTTATGTCACGTCCACCAGCGCCGTACATGTACTGTGGGGGTCCTTAAGGGGTTAAAGAGACCAATCCTGTATGGAGACTTTTTAGCAAAGATCCATGGGAAATGAATATTCAAAGGGATATCTCCCGAGAAAGATAACCATACAGCTGTCTACAGATGGATATCTGGCTTGACTATATTCTTTTGTCAATTCCTAAGGTTTGTTGGAAAATCGGATTTTGGCTAATAGGGAGCGATTTCTAAGAGGTGGCGCTAGTGATATACCTCTTTCCATATTCATCAGCATCCTGAGTCAGCATCCTGCCTAAGGGTAATTTCACACTTGCGTTGTTCGATTCCGGCAGGCAGTTCCGTCGTCTGAACTGCCTGCCGGATCCGGAAAGCCGTATGCAAACAGATAGCATTTGTAGACGGATCCGGATGCGGATCCATCTCACAAATGCATTGCAATACCGGATCCGTCTCTCGGGTGTCATCTGGAAAAACGGATCCGGTATATATTTTTTTTTTACATTTTTAAAGGTCTGGGAAATCGGATCCGTTTTTCCAGAACACTTGGTGCCGGATCCAGCATTAATGCATTTCAATGGAAAAATAATGCCGGAACCGGAATTCCGGCAAGTGTTCCGGAATTTTGGATGGAGAAAATACCACAGCATGCTGCCGTATTTTCTCCGGCCAAATACCGTAAGAGGGACTGAACTGATGCATCCTGATGCATACTGAACGGATTGCTCTCCATTTAGAATGCATTAGGATAAAACTGATCCGTTTTTTTCCCGGTATTGAGCTCCTAGGACGGAACTCAATGCCGGAAAAGATTAACGCTAGTGTGAAAGTACCCTAAGCCGCATTTAATGCATTTCACCCACCAACCAGAATTCTACTCCACATTGATGAGAGGAAGCACCCCAAATCCGCTGTCTATGCATGGATATTTGGCTTGGCTATATTCCTTTGTCGGGGGTAGAAAATGCCCCATTATTGTACTGCTGGTAAGGGGGTAACCAGAGATATCAGAGAGAATAGTTTTACATAGATACACTTGTTCTTTTGGCTTACTGGCCCTTTAATATCCGCCTGCTTCGCCACCGGTGAGACCTGTTGTGAAATAGTCCCTCTCCAGACAGACGGGTCATGTAACAGTATACTTTAAACAGTTGAGCGTGCGCTACTGTGTCTTTTTGTTAGCGTGCAGAAGAACTGATGGAAACATTTACATTACAGAAACATGTGTTCTCAATAAACCTCCACCTCATTGTGCGCATAACTGAAACAATATGGATTAGAAGATTCGTGGAAGAAAAGGGAATTTCATTTTGTGTTATTAAAGCATATAGATATCCGTAGAAGTGCACTTTCTAAGTCGCTATTTTGGGTGCACCACATCATCTGAAAAAGTGACCTCTGTGTGCCATGTCCGCTGACTTCACAAAACCTGAAATACCATGAAACAGTGTGACTGCTCCTCCTTAATCATAGGTGTCTATGAGACGTCTGGTTTAATAAAAGGGTTGTCCAGTCTCATGATTTTGCAACACTATAGACCACGGATCAGCAACCTCCGGCACGCCAGCTTTTCAGAAACTACAACTCCCAGAATGCTTCATTTACTTCTTTGGGAGTTAAGAGAACAGCCAAACATGCTTGAATGCTGGGAGTTGTAGTTTCACAGCAGCTGGAGTGCCGAAGCGTGCCGATCCCTGCTCTAGACTAACCAAAAGCAGTGCTATGAGTATATATTATATCATGGCATACTTATTCAAGCAAGGCTAAACTTATAAGGCAATTTTGCCTCTGGAAAACCAATAACTGAACCTTTTTTTTTTCCAGAGGACATTTATGAAAAATATGCTTTTTCCATCTGCACTGGAAATACACTGGTGTAATCCTAGACATTCTGTCTAGACCTTCACCAGATTTATCGCACCGGCTCAGGCTGGATGATATATGTGGTGCACGGAGATCCAATAGACAAACTTGTCTAACTTTATACCAACTATTGTTTCACGCCACAACTGTGATGCATTGTTGCATCTTAGGGCACTCCCCATTTCCCGCTAGGCAATGTCCGGTTTCTGTTAAGTCGTGCCCACTTGGCGATCTAGGTGGATTTTTTCTAAAGCTAGATGTGCACAACTGAGCCTATTGGCATCAAATGTTGCCACAATTTGCCTCGACATGTAGGGGCACTCAAGTTAACATGGGCCAATGAGCTGTGTGCCATTATATTCAGCAAAGTTATGGTTACTATAGATATGGCTGCGGGTGAGAGGTTGACTGCGGACAGTGACCAGGAATAACAAACCTGAAGACCCAAAGAAATCATATTCATCAAGGACACGTCCGTGGGGTTGGCAGACTCTCACCGGATGGTGGACATCAGGGGAAACTGAGAGTATGGCCACATGTGCAGGATGTTTGATGCGAAAACCGGGAGTGGATCCTTAAAAGGGAAGTTTTATCTGTTTCTAATATTTTCTCTCCTTTTAAGATCCATTTTTTGATTTTGGTTTCAAAAACTGCATCAGGAAACCTGACTTTTAAAGGCAAGTTCATTGAGGAATCAATTATTTTAATAAATTAAGGCTGAAGAGTATTTGTTCACACTTCATTTGGTGGTAAAAGGTGAATTGCGTTATCGATTCCGTTATAACGCAATTCTATGACGGAATGCATAAACGGGAAACGGGACGGATCCGTTTTGCAGCCCATAGACTTCTATTATGACGGAATGAATAACGGAATGCCTCTAAAGGAATTCCGTTATGCATTCCGTCATAGAATTGCGTTATGGTCCGTGGTAACGGAATCCATAACGCAATTCACCTTTTACCACCAAACGAAGCGTGAATGAATTTCAAAATATGAAATTCGCTCATCTCTACTGAAGAGCTATGCAGGTGTTCTTATATTTAACTGTTGTAGCCAAGACTAAAGCGCAGCCATTTGACATTTGCCCCAAAAAATTTCACAGTTCTCCAGTTTTTATCGAAATATCAATAATTTCAGATATATCAAGTTTATACATAAATTTTCTAAAATAGCTCCTCAGTATAAAGCCTGTGCTCAAATCTGTCAAAAGGTGGTCAGTGATGCCTCTGTAAAGATGTACATGAAGGATCCGTGTGCGGTCCGTGTGTCATCCGTGTTTCACTGACATTGTGCAGCTGAAAATGATTTTCAAAATATCTCTCCCTAGTGATCCGTGAAACACTGATGACTTTGAGTTGCATTTGTGGTTTTCACAGACCCGTAGACTATAATGGACGTGATGGATCCGTGAACACCTGATAAAATAGAGCGTGCTAAAAACACGGATATGTGAATACACACATTAAAATGAATGGGTACGTGTGCTGTCCGTGGAGAACATGTACAGTACATGTCCATGGAACGTGTGAATGAGGATTAAGGCAGAGGATCCTTTTTTAGACTAATACACTAATGGTAGGTATATACATGTACAAGGCATAAAAAAGCAGTATCAGAAGAATCAACCCTACAAACCAGGCATTATGCTGGGTAGAGTAGATCCTGCTAAGTAAAAGGATATCTTTTTTTTTAAATCCAGATCTATTGGACCATTAGGAGAAATTAATCGTTCAATGTTTATTCACATGAGGGCTTTAGTGCACTGAGGGGTAGGCCTCCGACCCTTGGTGCACCTTAGCTTCTCCGCTGTGCAGCAATGGCCACTACCACCTCTCCTTGATTATCAGGACCTGACATCATCAACATCCCCTTGCCTGTCCATGTAATATTGGGCCTTCTCTGTACATTATCGGTGTTGTGGCACATGCGCAGTAGTCATCTGTGCTGCCGGACAAGCGATCTTTTTTCTTAAGCATTAAAAGATTAATTTCTCCTTAATGGTGCAATAGATGTGCATAAAACAGGCATGCTTTTACTCAGCAGGATCAACCCTACCAGGCCTTGTGTCTTGTTTAATAGGCTTGATAGTATGAACTTTGTATATGGTGACTGATACATAAGTGTTACACTCACAGTGCAGTCGGGATATCGTGTTTCACATCCAAGGCGAGATCGGGTATGCAGCGCTCGTCCTGATTACACCCATTCCAAAAAGGAACCTGAACCAGCAGAAAAGTTACAATCACACAAGATGTCATGTATAATGCAAAAGAGGAGCTGCAATACAAGAAACCTGCCCAACCCCACACCCTGACAATATTACCGCTCTTCTGGGTGATTGACTGTGAGTATCTACAACAATCTATAAATGGTAGGCAATGGCGAGCTGCTCAATAGGTAACTAAACAAGATGGCCTCATCAGAAATGCATCCTCGGCATCACACAAGAGATTTCCTATAAGCAGAAGTTAGGGGATATTCACACAACGGATTTTGAAAATGCACAGAAAATATCAGTGTGGTTTTTGGTGCTTTTTCTTTCAGCTTCCCATTTTTCCGGCAATTACCGTAAAGGAACGCTTCTCTCCCGACAGTAGCCTGAAAAATCGGGCTGTATAATACAGCCTTAGGTTTCATGCACACGACCGTATGTATTTTGCGGTCCGCAAAAAAATACGGATGACGTCCGTGTGCATTCCTACAAAGATTCAGCTGAAGATCTTATTAAACAGCATTCAGGACCATAATTTCTGACAGTCAGAGCAGAGAGGAGGAAGAGGCAGCTCTTCAGCTCAGAGTTGTGAAGTAACTTGTCCTCCTGTGTGATTAGGACAGGTTTTGTGTGTACTAATAGGACAGCGGCCATTTTAATTCTCCTAATGATTTCTCCCAAGACAAAACAAGCCATTATAACAAATTAAAGTTGTTTGGGAATATATTTATAACAAAGTAATATTTACACTGAACGAAAATATAAACGCAACACTTTTGGTTTTGCTCCCATTTTCCATGAGCGGAACTCAAAGATCTGAAACATTTTCTACATACACAAAAGACCAATTACTTTCAAATATTGTTCACAAATCTGTCTACATCTGTGTTAGTGAGCACTTCTCCTTTGCCGAGATAATCCATCCCACCTCACAGGTGTGGCATATCAAGGCGCTGATTAGACAGCATGAATATTGCACAGGTGTGCCTTAGACTGCCCACAATAAAAGGCCACTCTGAAATGTGCACAGTTTTGCCTTACTGGGGGGTGGGGTCAGAAAACCAGTCAATATCTGGTGTGGCCACCATTTGCCTCATGCAGTGCAACACATCTCCGTCGCATAGAGTTGATCAGGTTGTTGATTGTGGCCTGTGGAATGTTGGTCCACTCCTCTTCAATAGCTGTGCCAAGTTGCAGAATATTAGCAGGAACTGGAACACGCTGTCATATACGGCGATCCAGAGCATCCCAAACATGCTCAATAGGTGACATGTCCGGTGAGTATGCTGGCCATGCAAGAACTGGGATGTTTTCAGCTTCCAGGAATGGTGTACAGATCCTTGCAATATGGAGCCGTGCATTATCATGCTGCAACACGAGGTGATGGTCGTAAATGAATGGCACAACAATAGGCCTCAGGATCTCGTCACGGTATCTCTGTGCATTTAAAATGCACCTGTGTTCGCTGCCCATAACATATGCCTGCCCATACCATAACCCCACCACCACCATGGGCCACTCGATCCACAATGTTGACGTCAGCAAACCGCTCACCCACAGGATGCCACACGCGCTGTCTGCCATCTGCCCTGAACAGTGAAAACCTGGACTCATCCGTGAACAGAACGCCTCGCCAACGTGCCAGACGCCATCGAATGTGAGTATGTGAGTATTTTGCCCACTCAAGTTGGTTACGACGACGAACTGCAGTCAGGTCCAGACCCTGATAAAGATGACGAGCATGAAGATGAGCTTCCCTGAGACGGTTTCTGACAGTTTGTGCATAAATTCTTTGGTTATGCAAACCGATTGTTGCTGCAGCTGTCCGGGTGGCTGGTCTCAGGCGATCATGGAGGTGAACATGCTGGATGTGGAGGTCCTGGGCTGGTGCGGTTACACATGGTCTGCGGTTGTGAGGCCGGTTGGATGTGCTGCCAAATTCTCTGAAAAGCCTTTGGAGATGGCTTATGGTAGAGAAATGAACATTCATTGCATGGGCAACAGTTCTGGTAGACATTCCTGCAGTCAGCATGCCAATTGCACGCTCCCTCAAACATTGCGACATTGTGGCATTGTGCTGTGTGATCAAACTGCAAATTTCAGAGTGGCTTTTATTGTGGGCAGTCTAAGGCACACCTGTGCAATATGTATGCTGTCTAATCAGCACCTTGATATGCCACACCTGTGAGGTGGGATGGATTATCTCGGCAAAGGAGAAGTAATGTGAACAATATTTGAGAGTAATGGGTCTTTTGTGTATGTAGAACATGCTTCAGATCTTTGAGTTCAGCTCATGCAAAGTGGGAGCAAAACCAAAAGTGTTGCGTTTATATTTTTGTTCAGTGTAAGTATTTTAATTTTCATAATTCCCGGAGAACCCCTTTAAAGGGCCTATATACGCTCCTGGCAGGGACATACCATTCTTTACGAAACAAATAACACTGCTTGCCCTCAGAACTGCCCCTCGTCAGGTCTTAGCTTCTGGGGTTTTCTTTTACTTTTCTTTTACTATTACTAGAATTAGGGCTAATTCAGATGGCCGTATGCTGTCCGCAAAAATGCGGATCAGTTTTTTTGCGGATTAGCTGCTGTCCCATTCATTTCTATGGGGCCCTTTTTTTACATTGCATGGATCAGCAAAAAAAAGAAACATGTCCTATACTTGTCAGTGAAAATCAGGACATGGCCCTATTGAAGTCTTTGGATCAGCAAAAAAACGGAATGCAATCCGATTTTTTTGCAGACATGCTGAACTGTCCGCAACAAAAAGGATCCGCATTTTTGCGGACAGCATACGGCCGTCTGAATGAGCCCTTAAAGGGACACTGACAGGCCCAATAACCATAATTAGCTGTACATATGCATGCACAGGTCTTCTAATGTGCATTAAAAACATATAAGTATCCCCCCTGTCCACATTATGAATACAGTAAACTCACGTTTTATAACCTGAACTAATCGCTGTTCTTTCTGCCCAAGGGGCGGGGTTTCAGCTTCTCTTGCGCCCAGCCAGCATCAGCCCAACCGCCGCTTTTGAAGCGCCGCCCAGCTCATCAATATTCACTTAGCTGGGCGGCTTCTGCTGTCCCCGACCTTCCGAGATCCGGCGCATGCCCAATAGAAAGCTATGGGTGCCGGGCGCACCCATAGCTTTCTTTTGGGCATGCGCCGGATCTCGGAAGGTCGGGGACAGCAGAAACCGCCCAGCGAAGTGAATATTGATGAGCTGGGCGGCGCTTCAAAGCGGAGGTTGGGCTGATGCTGGCTGGGCGCAAGTGGAGCTGAAACCCCGCCCCTTGGGCAGAAAGAACAGCGATTAGTTCAGGTTATAAAACGTGAGTTTACTGTATTCATAATGTGGACAGGGGGGATACTTATATGTTTTTAATGCACATTAGAAGACCTGTGCATGCATATGTACAGCTAATTATGGTTATTGGGCCTGTCAGTGTCCCTTTAAAGTTACATTTTACTTATAACCATATGTTCTACTTAACAGTGAATAATTAATTGAGCTAACGAGGGAAACAAATTACTTATAGATCAGTTAAGCATACCTTAGCGCTCCCTGCCTATTCTGCTCCAATGCTTCATGGTCGCCCACCAGTCACTACTTTCCGGAGCCTCTTGACACACAGCTGCTCAGTCAGTCATTGGTCACAGCAGGTCATTTCTTAAGCAGAGATCGTCAGGGGCACCACAAAGCATCAGAACGGGATCGGTAGGGAAAGTATATGGAACCACACAACACAACAGTGTGTTTGGAATATTAGAGGAAACATATAAAATGCAATGGATCTACAGATGTACCTATGTAATGTAATATTATGCATGACTTTGATGCTAGTTTGCCTTGTAGAACTAGAAATTGATTATTGATCGTGGGTATTATTACCCAATGGTTGTCATTACTTTGTCACAGCTGTTGACTGGCGACCTTCCCACTTATACCAAGCACAATGCTAATTTTTTGCAGGATTGTTTTCTATTATTCCTACTCAAGAGTGGAAATATTAACCAACATTAGGCAACAATCTAATAAATAGTAGAAAATTGAATTTGGAAAATAAAATATAATATGTTGCAGACATTGAGGTTTGTATTGAATTCATTTTCCTACAATATGAGTAATATGTGGGGGGGTGTCATGGTCGATTATATAGAAATGTTCTCCCATGAAGACACTTTCCCAGAATTCTCATACAGACATGTATCCTGAAGACTCTGAAGGTTTGTTTGGTAAATCTCATATATCATAGTTTTATATCAACTCTCTAACATTTGCATTACTAAAATAGTTCCCTTTAAGAGCAGTACCAATGTGGGAAGTGACAGTATGGGGAAACTGATTTCCCATTACTGCTCTTTGCATCACTGTCGAGATAAATGCTGCTTTTCTTTTTTACAGATAATCTTTGTAATGGTTCTCTTGACAGAATATAGGTGGCATCACATCTATTTGGCTCACACTGCATGCAGTTTTGGAAGACAAAACCAGGAGTGAATAAAACAAAAAAGAAAAAGAGAAGTCATAGTTTTCCTTTATACTTTCTCTCCTTTTATGATTTTGGCTTCCAAAACTGCATCGGGAACCTGACCATGTGGCCATATCCTTAGTCCATGACGTCTCCGACCCTTACCGGCACCAAATCAGCCCCAAACCATTACATTTTCTTCATCATGCCTAACAGAAGACAACATGCATTACTGCAGGACCTCATTTGCTGTGTATCTTGTACATATACCTTTCCTTCTTTGGTTTGAACCAAAGGCATATCGCTAGGTGTCCATTTGTTTCTATGGGGCTTCTGAAAATGTCTGAGCCTGCTTGCTCGACTAAATGAATAGAGAGTGGTGCACTCTTCTCCACTTTCTAGAGATAGGAACCCGCACCTGTCTGATGTTGGTGACATATCCTAGTGATATGACACCAATGTTTCAGATGTGACAACCCCTTTAATTATCTGATTGTTTGCCATGACTGAAATGTACATTACATTTGGCATACCTTTTTTTTCCCAATTGGCAGGCATACCTTTTTAAGGTACAGTACAGACCAAAAGTTTGGACACACCTTCTCATTCAAAGAGTTTTCTTTATTTTTATGACTATGAAGGCATCAAAACTATGAATTAACACATGTGGAATTATATACATAGCAAACAAGTGTGAAACAACTGAAAATATATCATATTCTAGGTTCTTCAAAGTAGCCACCTTTTGCCTTGATTACTGCTTTGCACACTCTTGGCATTCTCTTGATGAGCTTTAAGAGGTAGTCACCTGAAATGGTCTTCCAACAGTCTTGAAGAAGTTCCCAGAGATGCTTAGCACTTGTTGGCCCTTTTGCCTTCACTCTGCGGTCCAGCTCACCCCAAACCATCTCAATTGGGTTCAGGTCCGTTGACTGTGGAGGCAAGGTCATCTGGCGCAGCACCCCATCACTCTCCTTCATGGTCAAATAGCCCTTACTTTCAAAGTTTTCCCAATTTTTCAGCTGACTGACTGACCTTCATTTCTTAAAGTAATGATGGCCACTCATTTTTCTTTACTTAGCTGCTTTTTTCTTGCCATAATACAAATTCTAACAGTCTATTCAGTAGGACTATCAGCTGTGTATCCACCTGACTTCTCCACAACGCAACTGATGGTCCCAACCCCATTTATAAGGCAAGAAATCCCACTTATTAAACCTGACAGGGCACACCTGTGAAGTGAAAACCATTTCAGGTGACTACCTCTTGAAGCTCATCAAGAGAATGCCAAGAGTGTGCAAAGCAGTAATCAAAGCAAAAGGTGGCTACTTTGAAGAACCTAGAATATGACATATTTTCAGTTGTTTCACATTTGTTTGTTATGTATATAATTCCACATGTGTTAATTCATAGTTTTGATGCCTTCAGTGTGAATCTACAATTTTCATAGTCATGAAAATAAAGAAAACTCTTTGAATGAGAAGGTGTGTCCAAACTTTTGGTCTGTACTGTATATGTTTTTATACAAGGTAAAGTCAGACGTATTCAAATGTAAGGCGTTACATTCAGATTGAAGGTTAGATAATCAAAAATATATTCACTTCCAAAAAAAGAATATAGGGTTCCATCAAAACAATGCCAATTGTATAGAATCTTTTCTGAAGGATACTTTGTAAAAAGTATATAAAGTAACTGGCATACAGTTGCACCCCTCTTAAAAAAAAGGATATAAGGATATATTTCAAAACTCGCCTAAGACTCGTCCATTCATACTGCTCTATTGTAATAATCCGCTGTCCCATGCCTATGTTTTTGTAAAGGCATCATCCTGTTTGGATCCAGTTTTCCTTTTTTTCCTAAGACAGTAGTGGACATCTTTGTAGGACATCTTCAGTCACTTGTCAATATGATGCATAGAACAGTCTGCTCTGAACTTCAGCAGTTCACTACAAGTTTTGTATGGCCACTTGGCCATTCTTGGACCCATAACTGAACCTTAGAAATGCCAGTGCTCTACAAACCTTGAGACCAAAGGAAAAGTTTGCTTGCTTTATTGAGAACTCCCCTCATCATCTGAAATGTGTGTGCACCCCTTACCATGTTGATTTTCTAATTGAAAATACCTTGACACCGATTCTCCAGCTGTAATTTTTTAGCGCCCTGTTACTGCTTATTTGCTGAGTTCATCCTAGTGGAAAAAAATGACCTGATGCCAAAACGTTTGCATATGCCAAATTGTTTCATTTTTTTCCACTAGGTATTTCAGTACATTCCTTTTTTAACTCTTCCGTTGATTTTTATAACATACCGACACTTTGAGAGACGTTGGCCAACCCTCATCCAGTATGGGTCCCTGGTCTGGAAATGCCAGCTCATACTCCAAGGAAAAAGTAATAGGCTTCACATAGTCTGCAGTATCCTGCAGGGAAAAGGGTCAGAGATCAAAATAAGACATGGATTATTATGTAGAAATGTCTTCAAAGTTAGTGAAAAGAGTCCTGCAAAAATGAGTAAAGGGGTGGATTGACTAGGTCTGGGCCACCTCTCTACAAGGAAACCATGGTCTGACCCTATTGTATGTACATCCTTGGTCTGATAAAACTTTTGGTTTGTCTTGTTCCTGAGGAAACTATTTTCTCCATCAAAAAAGGGATATTTTTTTTTTACTGTCCGCCTATCTATACATTTACATGCCTTTCCAGAAAGAAATTGTATATCTAGTTACCAATTCGCTTTTTATGGGGTACTGATCCAAGCATTTCATTATTCACATATATAAAAAGATTTTTTTTTCAGTACAATACAGGCAAACTGTTAACTAAGCTCACAGGAAACTTGTTTTTTGTCTTATTCTGGATCAACACAATGAAAATTTACAATTTCAAGACTGGAATTGTTAGACTTTTCCTGTATCAGTGTATTGTCAGACAGACCTGGGGGAAGACCAGCTGACAATCTAATGTGTTTGGGTAGCTCTAGACTTTTCTCTGACAGGTGATGTTGGGGAAGAGTAGTGGATGAATTAAATTTTTTCACCCGATCCTTTCTCTCCCAGGAGACGTATCTTTCAGTAGCGTTCTCCTCTCTCCCAATTAATAATACATACATGCTCGGCTGTGCCAATCATGTACGTGAGAGCCAAGAGAGACAGCTGTTGGCTGAACGAGGGTTCGGCCAACAGTTATTGAAGGTGTATGGACAACTTTACTTTACCAATAATTTTCATGAGGAAGCTACTGAGATTCAGAGCTGGCTTAAAGGGAATCTGTCACCAGTTGTATGGTGTCCTAACTAAGGGCAACATAAACCAGTGACAAATATTCTTAGCAAAATACTGGGTCATTTTCTTTAATTGACCCATTCGCTTTGCCAAAATCTTGTGCTAAACAGCTCCAGCGCATGCCAAACGAGTCCCCATATTCATGAGCTCCTGGCTCTCCCTGCCACCTTCTGCTGACTCATATGGAAGAAACTGTTAGAGCCTGTTGGGCGGGGAGAGCTTTGTGCTCATGAATATGAGGACTCATTGGCATGCACTGGAGCTGTTAGAAACTGGTGACAGGTCAGTGGGAGGTGCATGCCTCCAACTCTGGACTCCAACTATCTCAGCCACGTATAGTAGAGTGGACCTCTCCACTGAAGTATATGGCAGCTATGGAGGCAGCTGCACCAGATTAGGATTACTGATTAACATCAGGGACCATGGGTGTTGGAGGACCTATTACACTATACATCTTTATTTTCCATTGACTGAATTCTTCCTCATACCATTATGCTATATAGTTTCTCCCTTCAAGTTTGACATGTACTTTTATGCATACAGTGATCAATGATTCAAGTCTTATAGGCAGAAAATAGTCTAGTGCTATTCTCTTTGACGTCAACATTGTTCTTTGGTTCTTGATTTTCTGGGGTCAATGTCTCCCTCCTGAGGCCGAAAATGGGAAAAAACATAGCTGTAGATTTCTATAGATCTCAATGAAAAGTGACTTTCTGACCAGAGCAACCTGCAATGATGCCAAACCCAATGCTGCAGCAAATTCAGAAGTTCACACCCACCAGAACATGGAAATTGAGCTGCTGGCACTGGCTGTGTCCACTTGTGGCTCTGATGGTTTTAATGAAGTGCTTGTCTCCTCCAATGTCATCAATCACAGCACGAGGGGTATATCTCCTCTCATCAATGGTCACATTGTACTTTATGGCTGGGGTTACATACAGAACGTTAGTCGTCTACCCAGTATTAGAAGTCATACAAACACACTTTAATCACATAATAATATAAGTATAATAATAACTGAATATGGACATTGCATTACTGCATTCAGTTCCACAAGAAATACTTGATTTGGATGTGTGTATGATGTTCTTCCAACCTACCATCTACCATGTGGAGGTATGGATTCAGTCAGGCATGCACAGTGAGGTGTATGGGATGGGGAGGATATCTCACAGTGATTGACTGCCCTGGAGAGTTATCTACATACTATCCAAACATGGGAAAGATCTACACATTTCAATTCAAAGTTTCAAAAATATTTCCTATAAATATGAAGAAAAACAACTACTAACCAACACTCTGCCCTTGGAACTGTGGAGCTTTGAAGACCGGGGAGAAGCAGACAAATGCTGACATACATGTTGCCTCCCGTCCATTCCTGCGACATTCTTTGGTAAAAATGTTGATCTTAGGTGGCTCAAACCTGATGGTTGTGTTGATTTGGATAACGCTGCGAGTCCTTAAACCAGAAAATTGAAATTACAAAAGGGAAATGGATTTAATAATAGCTTAGATTACAGTATGGCTTGTAGCATTGTAGTCTCCAGTTCACTTACCAGAGTAGTACTGCATTTCCCATGGAACCTACTGCCAGGTCCACCAGTCCATCCTCATTCATGTCCATCTCACAGTGAATATTACAGCCAAAATATTCAAGTTTGGAAGACAGGTCTGCTGCAGCAATGCGCTAGATTGGAGGAACATAGCAAATGTGAAAAAAGCAATCGTGTTACACAAAACTTACCTTAAAGTCAATTGAGTAAAAGTTGTACACGACTTGTGACCTGTAACAAAAAATCCATCATGTCTGGATTTTTTTTTAAACTGCCGCGTTGCAGTCACCGCATGTTGTGTGTCGCATTGCGACACCATCGACAATAGTAATTTCAAATCTCTTGCTACTTTCATGTCGTGCAAGACACGTCGCCATGTAGCCAAACACAAATGATGACATTATCATGAGACATTAATTATGAATTTAAAGAGCACCTGCCCTCAAGATCAACCCTATAAAACAAGGCATACTGCCTGGTAAGATTGAGTCTGCAGATTAAAATGTCTTGTGAAAATCGGTTCCAGCAATCCAAAAATAAAAATACTTTAATTCTTATGCAAGTAAGGGCTTAAATGCACTGGGGATGGAGGCCTAGTCCCTTGGGGCACTGGAACTTCTCAGCTGCAGGGGGCCCAATCCTACCAGGCAGTATGTTTGATTTAATAGGATTGATCCTACAGACGTGCTCTTCAAGGAATTTTTCACTCATGAGTATTTCCAAGTAGACAGCAGAAGACATCACAAATTTGTAAAGTATTCCTAAATGAGCTTGCTAAGAATACACAAATACCTCATACTGGGAAATGGTGGACATTTATTGGGCTAAAATTTCAACAATTTTGCGGTAGCATTTTGGAAAATGGAGGTAAATTTGTAGGTCTAGGGCACATCCAGTAACTCAGTCTTTTATTGTACCTAGATTACAATAGACTCCTATTACCGTATGTTGCACAAACTGGGGCTGAAGGATTCACAGATGGGTTCTAGGGCCTAGAAAATGTGGTGGAATTAGAACACCTGTTGTGGAACTGTAATAAATTGCAGTGATATTGGTGTACAGTAATCTAGATATGCTTTTATGTGGCATGGACAGCCATAGAGATGAGCGAATTTCATGTTATGAAATTTGTTCACACTTAGTTTGGTGGTAATAGGTGAATTGCGTCATGGATTCCGTTACCACGGACATAACACAATTCTATGACGAAATCCATAACTGAATGCCTTTAGAAGCATTCCATCATTCATTTCATTATAATAGAAGTCTATGGCCTGCAAAACGAATCCGTCCCATTTCCATTATACAATAGAGGACTCCCCTGCATAACGGAAACGGGACGGATCCGTTTTGCAGCCCACAGACTTCTATTATGGCGGAATGAATAACGGAATGCCTCTAAAGGCATTCCGTTATGCATTCCGTCATAGAATTGTCATAACGCAATTCTGCTTTTACCACTAAACGAAGAGTGAACGAATTTCAAAATATGAAATGCGCTCATCTCTAGACAGCCCAAAGACAACCAAAAGACTGACATATGGCACATCAGGCTTAATCAGTACACCTCTGGCACATTCCCTAGTCTAGTAGATCATGTCAGTAAAGTTGGATAAAGCTGCACCTCTAATAAAACTGTCCTGTATCTTTTTGTTCTCACCTGTTTGTATTTTTTCAAAATATTCCTCTTAAATCCATGATATATGTAGATTGCACCTTTGTGATCATCTTCAAGAGGAGCTCCAACCACCACATCATTGAATGAGTCCTGGTTAAGATCTGGCACAGCACTTATGGCATATCCAAAACGTGCGTTCTGTGAGTTGTCAAAGACCCGAAGCATACCATCTGGAACAAACCGCTTCTGTAGCAAGAGCAGAAATCAGACACTTGAATGTGCTACTATGTGAAATGCCATGGAAGAACTATTCAGTAAGTAACCCAGAGCTGAAAGGAGGCCCAGAGCATTTCTTTGCAACTTTAATGGTGCTATTGACAGGGGTGTAACTATAGCCATAGCACTTGATATAATGGGGCCCAGAGGTTGTGTGTGTATCGGGGGAGTTTAGTCAGTTGCAAGAACATTGTATCTTTTTGTGGGAAATAACAATATGGTGGCTTTTTTCTGTAATGTGAATTTTCTGATATAAGGTGCTATTATAAATACCTTTAATTATTACTACTTAGGCCTCATGCACACGACCGTTGTTTGGGTCCGCATCCGTCCCGCCATTTTGACGGCTCAGATGCGGATCCATTCACTTCAATGGGGCCGCAAAAGATGCGGACAGCACTCCATGGCTCCGTTCCGCGGCCCCGCTAAAAAAATATAACATGTCCTATTCTTGTCCCCGCTTTGCGGACAAGAATAGGCATTTATATTGCCGGCGCCCGTTCCGCAAATTGTGGAAGGTAACACGGGCGGCTTCCGTTTTTTTCGGATCCACGGTTTGTGGACCACAAAAAACGGAAAGGTCGTGTGCATGAGGCCTTATGCTGCTATTTTAAATTTCTTACACTAGGTGGTAGAGGCCCCGCTTATTTTACTATGGGGCCCTATGAATTATAGTTACACCCCTGGTTATTGCATAATATGAACTGAGACAGCTGTGTTTCCAGTTGAACTATGTGCATCCTATATATTCTGTTTCAGTGTTTCTTTTTTTGTATTTTGTCAAAACTGAAATGCAACATGTGCTGCTTATTAGTGCAGGTAAAGAAAACTAAGAAATGGCATAAATGTATGCTGTGGTTGCCCCAGAAAACACAATATAATGCACTCACTACTTTATCATATTATTGCACCAACAATTAGAAGGTAAAAAGGGATCCATCATCTAAAACGGCTTTCGCCAACAGTGACCTAAAGTGGTTGGCCCATCTCGCACTTTGGTGGAATATCGCTAGGATATTCGCTAGGACCTTTGGGATCTGCACCTATGTCTAGAACGGTGCCCCTAAAGTGAACAAGAGGGCACTGCACAGCGCAACCACCCTCCATTCTCTTCTGTGGGAGTTTTTTGCTTTGGAGGTCCCATTCTAAAGATAGGTGTGACCTGCACCTTTAGGATATATGGTTGTCTTCTGCTGTATCTTTAGGGCCCAGTACTGTGTCCAAACCTGGAGGATCTTCTAGTCCTCTGGTGGGCCAGTCCGACTTTGTCTAGTCCAACTACACTCATTGCCAAAAAAAGCACTAAGAAGGAGTTATTGGAATGGAATAAACCTTCATGTGTGTGAATGTAATGATGATATACGTAAGTGATCACAATATTGAAAGGAGACTCTAGGACCCTGTTGGGCCAGCTCTAGACCAGATAGAAGATGAGATACAGTTGTACATGGAAGCATACAGGTTCTGTATAGTATCCTGTGGCACATTTACCCACAGATGTTGCAGGTGGACCTGTAGATCCAGCACAGTGTATTGCTACACAGCAAAGGCAGGATTGAAGTGCTCAGCCCAAGGTCTCTATATTTCAACCAGACATTCTCAACATCACTGCAAAACTGTAAATAAAGGTTGCAGTGGCTGGCTGGCAATGGCAGGACACACAACGGGCTCAGCCTGTGACATCAAATTTCTGCTATGCACTTGGAAATTATCCAGGCAAAGACAGACGTGTGTAATGAAGGTGCCACCTGTGTCTGGATGGTAGACAACAAAACGTTTGTCATATAGACATTTCGAAAGTTTAGATCGGTTAGAGGCTAAGTATTCAGACTAGTGATGAGCGAATTTATGAAAAGTTTACCCAAAAATTCGCTTTGTGACGAATTACTTAGTCACGAAGTGCATTTTTTCAAAAGTAGCGGGTGCAATGACACGGAACTGCGATAGCGCCGCCCCCCGTCATTGTACATAAATCACTGAGGGCAACTTCCTAAAACTTAACTTTTAATCTACATACAATTAAAATACAAAAGATAAATGTAGTCCAAACTGGACCATGATAACTATAGTACAAAAAGCTGTCAAATGCAATGGACGGTTAACAAAAAATGAGGACAATAAAATAGATCTGGGACAGAGAATCAAGATATAATACGTCTGTCCCTGGTCATGCCCTTACAAATACTGCTCAGCCCAGAGATGCACCTTAAAGGTAGCAGCACTCTGTCCACATACCTGGGCTAACCTGTCCTTATACAGCCCTATCACTTTCTGACACAACATGCAATGTCCCAACGCGTTTCCCCTTCTAGATAATCAAAGGTTCATCAGGGGACCAACGGTATCAGTATGGTAATAGGATGCCATATGTAGAGATAAATAAATCATAAATTACTGGAGCGCCCTGATCAGCATACATCTGTGACGAGGTGAAGGACATAAGCCTCTGAGATAGAGCACTTTTAACAGTGTATAAACACTAAAATATACTTGATATGAATCCAATACAGATTAAATGGTATAGTATCACTGTATTAAGAAAGATAACAACTTAGCTGATTCAGGTAGATTTAGGAATACATCCAGTTCTCTCACAGATGCAGGATGCACAGCTGGGGGGCTCCAGGGGGCCAAGAAAAACTGCTCAATTTTGCCAGAGACATGGGCTCTCATTTAAATGATAAAGTACTGGGCGGGCTCCTACTCGATTGGTCAGCTCATTCCTCAACTGCGCCCCTCACAGTCCCATGACCAGAGCTAACCACCATTATTGGGTGGCAGCATAAAATATCCTTATATTCAGTGATTCCCCCGTCATTGTACCCCTCAGATGCTGCGTTCATACATGAGTGTGAAATTAACATTAACAAAAAAATTAAATCAAACTTACCGCCTCCATTTGCTCGCGACGGGCCGGCTGCCGCCATCTTGCTTGAAGATCTGGAGTGAAATCTCACGTGGTGCGAGATAACGTCATCAAGCCGGACGGCATGGTGAAGTCATACATCACCACTCATGGGATTTTGACCGAGATCTTCAATCGAGATGGCGGCTGGCGGCCCGTCGCAAGCAAATGGATGAGGTAAGTATGACATTTTTAGTTTTTTACACAACTTCAGGTTGAATCGATGCGCTAACACGAAGCACAAGGAAATTCGGCTTCGAGGCAAATTGAATTTATCCTGAAATTCGGATCGAATTCCACTTCGTAGGATTGGATTTGCTCATCTCTAATTGAGACCTTATCCCTAGAACAAGGGGAGAGAAGCATGTGCATAGTGCTCTCTCCTTGTTGCAGATGATGGGCTCGTCTCGATTCTGTCCTCAGCAGCGAGAAGAGAGAGTGCGATATGGGTACTTCTCTCCTCTTGTTCTAGGGATTGGTGGGGATCTCAGTGCTCTCTCTCTGACATATCAAAAGTTTTGTGATAAGTTAGTGACCCTTTAAGATTGCTTTTATTTCATGTTATACCTTTGTGTTGTCCAGGATTTTTATATTGATCGTCCATCCTCAGCATAGACCATCAATATATGACTGGCACAGGTTTTGACACCCCACCCCCTGCCAATCAGCTGTTCCCAAGTAGCTCTGGCTCCAGAAGGGAATTGAATTGAATGAAGGCAGATCTGCAGTAATCAGCTCTGTCCACTACACAGTTGGTACCAGAGTATTTCGGGAACAGCTGACCATTGAAGGTGGACGTGTCAGACCCCTGCCAATCAGACATTGATCATAACCATAAAAATCTTTAACAATCCATTGAATGTTTCCTGTTGAAATATACATTTGCTCTGCATACTAGTCAAAGGACTAAACATCATACAATTCAACTCAAAGACCAGAGCACTCATGGACGCCAGATGACATCATGTAGAGTTCACAAAAATGTCTCCTTGTCCTTCTAAGAGCATGAGAAATATGTACATGGAGAAGGTCCAGGAAGTGGGGACATAAGCCCTGTCTGGTTCAAAGCAGATCTGTCAACAATTTATACAAATCATATAGATTAATTAATAAAAAACTGTTGGAAATACAATATTTTTTTTTTGTACATGCAATTGTAGGGAGCAATGCTTCTTTTTCTTCTGATTTTATAACACCCATGGTTGAAACTGTTGTGCAGTTTTGACAATCTATTTCTAACAGTTCAGCTATTGGTGGGCTTGTGGCTGTGAGGTGGAGGATTACGAGGTGGATTAAGTCACAATTATTAATGAGTACAATATGAACAGCTGCTTGGAAGTATATTTTCTTGGCAGTTAATAAAAAAGCTATACAGGAAGCTGCTCATAAGAGGTGTTTGTCCAGTTAGCTTATGTATATGACCTTTAAGCTGGCCATACACATTATACTTTGGTCGGCAGAACCTGCTAAGGACGGCGGGTTTGGCCAACACACTAATGAGTGTGGGACGCTCCTGACTCTCCTTTCCTAGGGGAGACTAGGATTGGGGGAAATGAACATTTTTGCCCAATCCTTTTGTTGTCCCAGGATATAAGCCACCACCTGAAGTGCCTGGCATAGGTTTTCTCCACTTTCCACATAGCATACAAAGACACAAACGTGTAGATGGAAGAGATAGCTGTCGGTCGAACAACTGCTCGGCCAGACAGCTATTGAATGTGTATGGCCAGTTTTAAGGCCCCTTTACATGGGACGACAGAGCAGCAGATGGTTGGGAAGGAAGGGTTCCTTCCTGACAATCTGCTGCTTGCTAGTGGAGGAGACCTGTCCATTTACATGCAGTGATCTCCTCCAGAGTATTGGGAGGTCATCGCTCTTCCCCATACTGACTCGTTGTTTGCCAGCATCAAATCATGATTACACTGCACAATCTGCTACCAGCAAACGATTTTTGTGTGTGCACAAAAGATCGAAACGCTTGTACATCGGATAATTGGCTGTACATTCACACCGCCAGATAATCGCTGACGAGTGTTCCTATGAACTCTGGATAGAGATTGTCTTTGCGATTCTCAGCCCATGTAAAGGACCCTTTACCCTAAGTTCACACCTGAGCGTTTTACAGCGCGTTCAAACGCGCTGTAAAACGCTCAACGCGTGAAAACCAATGCTTCCCTATGGCCCTGGTTCACACTTGAGCGTTTTACAGCGCGTTTGAACGCGCTGTAAAACGCCCGACGCATAAACAAGTTCTTGAGCTTTTTTTGGGGCGTTTGTCGCGCGTTTTGGCCCATAGACTCATTGGACAACACTGCAGTCAATCACACAAACGCGCGTTAAACGCGCGTTTACTATTTAAAAAAATGCGCATAAAAACGCGCGACAAATACGCGCGTAAAACGCGCGTCTCAGAAACGCTCAGGTGTGAACCCAGGGTTAGAGTACAGTCTCTATCCAAAAACTTCCCAATGTCAAATAAGAAGGAAGTGGACTGTCACCATTACAGTAAGTCACCATTAAGTGGCTAATGGATCTAAATAGCTTTTCCCAGAAACCCCCATGATCACTAAAATGGTGCAAGGGGGGTATGGGTGTTGCCTGTACTTCTTTACTTCTTGACCATGGTGTAGAGGAGTTTGAATGGAGGAGCGGTCAGACATGTGTCCTGCCAATCCATTGGAAGTCTATGGGACTGGCGGACACAGCCAAACACAGCAATTAGTTGTCATAACTATTGGAATTTTTTTTTTTTATCCTGCAGCGGTCACTGTAGTATACAATACTGCTCATTCCAGGGGACGACAAGGTGACCATGTAATAGATGGTCACTTTAAAGACCTGCTTTTTGCAGCAGTTCGATTGCTCTGGTTCATAAAGCGGAGTCCAGAGCACCGGACCCCACTCTATGACAGGGATGCACAACTTGTGGCCCTCCAGCTGTTGCAACACTACAACTCTTAGCATTCTTATACAGCCTACAGCTATTAGGGCTTTCTGGGAGTTGTAGTTTTGCAACAGCTGGAGGGCCGCAGGTTGAGCCTCTCTGCTCTATGACATCCATAATGGAAAATTGTTGTCCAGACACTTACTTCTCTCATGACGTATACAGACACACGACCACGCTCCCGTCCATCACTGAAGAACATTGGTGCTCCAACCAAAAGGACATCAGTTACTCCATCGCCATCCACGTCTACAGAGCCAATTTCACTGCCAAAATATGATCCAATCTACCAAGGACAGAAGAAAATCATAAAAAGTCATAATCATCCATTGTACTATGGTAGAAAAGAAATGGGGATGTCAGAACACAATGTACCAGTCCCCCGATTACAGGTCTGTTATCATGTCATGAGATTACCTGATCCCCTACGAGAGACTGGTGGATGATGAGATTGTTGTCCATTCCCTGCATGCTGAAGATGATGACTTTTCCTGTGTGGTTGAACCGTGGGGCTCCAGCAACATACAATCTGGCTCGCTGTGGTGTCATAACAGATGTCACCGTGTAACCTGCCCAAGATAGAGATTATGATCAACCTAAGAAATATCAGGCACTGACGACATAGTGAGACCTACAGTATATAATAATCGAGCGACTAGCGGTTCCCAAATCTAAAATTGTATGGTATTAAATGAGATCAATAAGGCTATCAGAGAAAGTAAATGGATTCTATGGTCTATAAACCAGGGGGAGATTTATAAAATATGGTGTAAAGGAAAACCGGCTTAGTTGCCCAAAGCAACCAATCAGATTCCACCTTTCATTTTACAAAGAAAATCTGAAAAATGAAATCTGATTGGTCGCTATGGGCAACTAAGCCAGTTTTCCTTTACACCAGTTCTGATAAATCTACGCAACATTTAACATTTGTGCTGTTTACTTGTTTTAAAAAGGTTGGCTGCTTAGTCGAAATTTCAAGGGTTGGAGGTGTATAGAGAGCGAGTTTATAATTCGGCACACACCAGCCCATTCAGCTTAGCCCAAGTTTACACCACATTTTGTCAATACATCAGGTGTACAGGTGAAACTCGAAAAATCTGAATATCGTGCAAAGTTCATTTATTTCAGTAATGCAACTTAAAAGGTGAAACTAATATATGATAGACTCCTTACATGCAAAGCGAGCTATGCCAAGCCTTTATTTGTTGTAATTTGGATGATTATGGCTTACAGCTTATGAAACCCCAAAGTCACAATCTCAGGTCCCCTTTGCTCAGGGGGTATGGATTAATTAGCTGACTAGAGTGTGACACTTTGAGCCTAGAATATTGAACCTTTTCACAAAATTCTAATTTTAAGTTGCATTAATGCAATTCCTTTTAATTTGCATTACTGAAATAAATGGACTTTTGCACAATATTCTAATTTTTCGAGTTTCACCTATATATATATATATTTTTTTTTTATGCCAAAAACCTACCCAGATCTATCTATCTAATATCTATCTATCTATCTATCTATCTATCTATCTATCTATCTATCTATTCTACATAGCTATCTATATATTCTACATATCTAATTATCTATCTATCTATCTATCTATTCTACATAGCTATCTATATATTCTACATATCTAATTATCTATCTATCTATCTATCTAACCCAAAACCCACTGATTTATCGCAAAGTGCCAACACAATGTAACCTGAATACTACAGTCCAATACAGTATATCTTCCATGTACTTTATTATTTAGCTATAATAGCCTACATTCAGTGCGCTGCCTGTGCTGTTCATAGTGCGCCCTGCGCTGATGAATGGCAGGAAAGGTCTAAGGCGTACCAATATGCACATTTTTCCAGGGCGTGGTGCCCACAGAGAGGGCCCGGAGTGCCACCTCTGGCACCCATGCCACAGGTTTGCCACCACTGATCTAGGTGTTACCAGTTGGTGGTGTGTCCATGCACAGTCCGATACTGGCAACACTGATGGTGAATGCAAATAGTTACTAAGGCCCCATGCACAATGCCATTTTGTGGCATGCAAATCACAGATTCGCAAAATCTGGATGCAGCCCATGCAGACCCATTGGCTTCAATGGGTACATGGTTTGCATTTTTTGTGGAACAGACATACAGATGCAGAAAGCACACGGATGATCCATGTGCTTTGCACATCTAAATGTCCATTACACAAGAAGATAGAAGATGTCCTATACTTGCCTGCAAAATGCAGACCACGGACCCATTGAAGTCAATGGGCCCGCAAAAAATGCAGATGCATGGACAAAATCTGTAATTTGCGGACTGCAAAATACATACAGTCGTGTGCATGAGGCCTAAAACAGACATGTCATGAGGGGTGACAGCATTTCCTGACAATAAAAGTCAATAACAGGATAGGACTGCAGAGGTATACAGTTGCATATGTTTTCAACCCTGTGCACAGAGATGAGCCTTACTTGAGAAGATTATATATAGATCCAGTGGCGCACCTACAGGGGGGGTCCAGCGGGTCTGGACCCCCCCTAGACAACCAGTCATAAAAATTTTTTTTAATCCTTCAGGGCCGCACCGCCGATCACCACAGGCGGCGCGGCCCTGGATGTAATTGCGGCTGCAGTGGTGGTGGGGCGGGGGGGCAGTAGGAGATGAGCGCTTCCATTGTGCAAGCGCTCATCTCCATATCTGTGCTGCGGCAGGGGAGGGAGAGGTGTGTCCCTCCCCTGTTCTTCTGATAGGCCGCAGGCACTAATGCCTGCAGCCTATCAGAGGCCGGCTCTGGCGGCGCGATGACATCATCATCGCGCCGCCTGAGCCGGGCAGCACACAGCAGGGACACGGGCCGGAAGAGGCTGCATCGCATCGCTGTTGGTAAGTATCGGTGTATTTATTTATTTATTTATTTTTTTTGAGGGGGGGGGGAGCTGGCACTATGGGGGCACTAAAGGGGAGAACTGCACTATGGGGGCACTAAAGGGGAGAACTGCACTATGGGGGCACTAAAGGGGAGAACTGCACTATGGGGGCACTAAAGGGGAGAACTGCACTATGGGGGCACTAAAGGGGAGAACTGCACTATGGGGGCACTAAAGGGGAGAACTGCACTATGGGGGCACTAAAGGGGAGAACTGCACTATGGGAGCACTAAAGGGGAGAACTGCACTATGGGGGCACTAAAGGGGAGAACGGCACTACGGGGGCACTAAAGGGGCACTAAAGGAGAGAACGGCACTATGGGGGCACTAAAGGGGAGAACGGCACTATGGGGGCACTAAAGGGGAGAACGGCACTATGGGGGCACTAAAGGGGAGAACGGCACTATGGGGGGCAGTAAAGGGGAGAATGGCACTATGGGGGCATTAAAGGGGAGAACGGCACTATAGGGGGCAGTATAAGGGAGAACGGCACTATCGGGGGCAGTAAACGGGAGAACGGCACTATGGGGGGCAGTAAAGGGGAGAACGGCACTATGGGGGGCAGTAAAGGGGAGAATGGCACTATGGGGGGCAGTAAAGGGGAGAACGGCACTATGGGGGGCAGTAAAGGGGAGAACGGCACTATGGGGGCATTATTTGGGGGGCACCATGGGGGAGAGGAGCACTATGGGGGCTCTAAAGGGGCTTTTTTTTTTACACATTATGGGGGGCACTATAGGGGAGAACGGCACTATGGGGCATCTGGTGGCACTATAGGGGCATTATTTGGGGCACTAAGGGGAAGTGGGGGCTCTAAAGGGGCCTTTATTCTTATTGGCACATTATGGGAGCATTATTGCATCTGGTGGCACTAAGGGGGCATTTTTTTACTGGCACATTATGGTGAGCACTATTGGGGCATATGGTGGCACTTAGAAGGGGCATTTTTTACTGGCATATTATGGGCGACACTATGGGGAAGGGGAGAGGAGCACTATGAGGGCATTTACTGGGGCACTATATAGGGGTATTTTATACTGGCATACATTATGGGGACATTAGCTCAACAGCGGGTACTAGGCGGGGGTACAATAATTTTTGGGGGACATTATCTTTATACTAGTAGTGTCTGGGCGCAGTTATTTTTCTAGAGCACTGTGTGCCAATAATTGTTGAAGGGGGCACTATCTGTGTGGTAGCAGTATTTCCAGGGGGACTGTTTCTGCAGTATAGTATTGGGGGCACAGTGGGCACAGTATTGGGGCACTATCTGTGTGGTAGCAGTATTTCCAGGGGGACTGTTTCTGCAGTATAGTATTGGGGGCACAGTGGGCACAGTATTGGGGCACTATCTGTGTGGTAGCAGTATTTCCAGGGGGACTGTTTCTGCAGTATAGTATTGGGGGCACAGCGGGCACAGTATTGGGGCACTATCTGTGTGGTAGCAGTATTTCCAGGGGGACTGTTTCTGCAGTATAGTATTGGGGGCACAGCGGGCACAGTATTGGGGCACTATCTGTGTGGTAGCAGTATTTCCAGGAGGACTGTTTCTGCAGTATAGTATTGGGGGCACAGCGGGCACAGTATTGGGGCACTATCTGTGTGGCAGCAGTATTTCCAGGGGGACTGTTTCTGCAGTATAGTATTGGGGGCACAGCGGGCACAGTATTGGGGGTGGCAGGAAAGGGTGTTCAGAAGATGTGAAGATGATGGAAATGTGGGAAACTAATGTCTGTTTGTTAATCTCTGCAGAGATGGGAGATGGCTTAAAAATCATCATGGCGGTCTGGTCTGAATGGAGAAGACGAGGAAAGAGAACGTCTACAACAGACATCACTGGATGTAAGAGGTATGGGGCGTTATGTAGATGCGCTGGCTCCTCCTCCTGCCATTTGCAGAAGGAGGATTCAGAGCTGGGTGAGGACAGCCAAAGGGGGCAGCAGGCAGATGGTGGGGGGAACCACAGGCCTTGAGCAGGATCTGGGGAAGGAGGAGAGCGGAGGAGCTTCCTGGCTGCAGACTGCTTTCTATTGTATGATGTGAAGCAGGCAGTGCAGCCAGGACAGACCCCCCCTCTCCGTATGATGTGTAGAGACAGGCCGCAACTATAGAATGTCAGCTGTACAGTGTTTGTTGGGAGTGGCCTATTATATGTAGGAGGGGCTTTCAATAATGGGCAGCCCAAAAAATGTGTTATTGTTATTTTCCTGCAGAGCTTTTAGAATAGCCAAGTAAAAGAATCAGCGCAACACGCTACACCCCCGTCCCTGCCGTTTTAAATATAAAGGGGGCTTTGAAAAATTGAATTAGCACAGCACACTACACATGCCACATTTTTTTGCCTTTCGGACCCCCCTAGACAAAATTCCTGGGTGCTCCCCTGTATAGATCTAGGTACATGTCTCATCCATGACGTATGCTATATGGCCTGGTCTATAGCATGATCTTTGAGGATACATTTCTGTAAGAAGTCTAATGCAATATGCTTTAAAATTTCTCAGTTATTTAAATGATTCTGTGAAATTGCTGAGTCAAAACCACTAGAAGTGAGAAGAGTTAACATTAAAGGTGAGGAATACTTTGAAGATTCTGCCCGGGCAGAGGACTTTTGTTTTTTGCAAAGCTTGGTTTGAGACTACTGGCTCGGTGCCTTCCATAACATTATTGTACAAGCCTGAGGTATGGGGGTAAAACAATACTAATGCAGGAGCAGCTCTCACACATTCCCCCTGCAGCAAATGTGGTGGTGAGCAACTCCAGGCAGGAGGCCAGACGTCTTTTCCACAGGACCCAAAGCAATAAGATCCATCCTGGACATTGCGGATATAAAACACTTATATTTCCCCCTCAATTTTTCCAAGTGATGTTCCAAGACATAGATCAAAATTCAGTGCGGGGAATTAACTCGTGAGGCCCATAATCCTCTGTTTTTAACATGGGGTAATTTACTGATAGGCGAAATCCCGCCATAAAAGTTAACTGTTTCAGCCAAATATTATTAGGAAGCATTTAGAATTAATGATCTATATCTCCTAGAAGTGTCTTACAACAAATAGATACATAGTTCATGTGAAGGTATAGACTGTGCCCATCAGATGAGATGTAAGGGGTCGCTAAAAAATCAGAGAGAAATTGGGGAAAAATGTGTTTTGAGCCAATAGAGGTTTTAAGGGATCTAGGCAAGTAAAGCTGAAGATTAATTTTCTATATTAGCAGAATTCACCTTGAGGCATTTAAGTTTGTAAACTCCATTATGGGTAACTATGACTTGCCAAGATTGAATACATTTGATATTATACGCCTCATTGGTTTCTAATTGTATAAGCAGACAGGTTTGTCCAGGTCTATATGCTGCCAGGTGACACATTTGGCTGGAGCCGATAACTTATTATATTCAAAATGAAAAATGTAAGACCTGCTGTAAAAAGGCCAACCGTCTCAGCTCATTTAGTGAACATTATCACAATCAGATGACTATGAGGTAGCTTTCAATCCCTCAGTAAACTCGAGTCCTACTGTAGATCAGTAACCTCCAACCTATGCCCAAACTACAATTCCTATCTGGGAGAAGGTGTCCTTCTTGGTTAAGCAAAGACCTCCAATTTCCTCAACCCAATATCTTCAGAAATGAGAGGCTTTCCAGCATTACACACAGACCAGGCAACCAAGAAATGCTCCCTTTTCCAAGCGCTGTTTTTAGCATTTGAGCAAAATGTGGACGAGCGGTCCCACTCCCCACCTGCTCTTGGCAGGCTTCATAGCAATGGCTTCTTGGAGGCCATCTAATATAAAAGCAGCCAGAGACAAATGAGAGGGCCCATGTGTAAAACATCATATACTACTTTTTCATTTTCTAATTTGGTCATAAAGAAGTGTAGTAAGCAAAGTTTAAAAAAATTACCATGATATAATTCCTTCTTTTTTTTTAACATCTAACCTAGTTGGACAACACAACGAGTGTTCAGAATACAGAGAAAAGTTATCTATGGTCACAATCTGTTGACTTTCTATCTACCAGGATTACCAAGATAAGCTCCATGGTTCTTTAGCTCATCAGGAAACTCTTTGAGGTAAGATTCTCTTCGAGGTATCACCTTCCCACTACTGGTCTCTTTCAGAACAGCCCCATTCCAGTCATATGCACCAACAGCTCCAAGCAAAATCCCATCCTAGAAAGAAAGTGCATGCCACAAATTTGTCACATATAAATAACTGGTGAATGCAAGTCTTACATTTGATATGCGCAGAACACTGGTCCACAAAGTTGTACATGAGCATAGAATTGTACATGAGTCCCGTCCATCACAAAATGATTGTTGGCTATGGTAATTCCCTTTTTCTTAGATGGCTCCAAGTTATGTTAACCTGCTCATAGGTTTTCTCACTGTTGGGATCCTAGTGATCAGCTGTAATTTGCAGGAGAACCTAAAAGCAATTTTCCTGCAGTGCCACCACAGCTCAAATGAAGCATTACATGGTGTCTATTGAAAGAAATGGATTGTCTATATAAGACATAGACATGCTGTATCCTCCAGTGAGACCTTCTCTGTAGCTGCTGTTCACTTTGGCAAATTGATGGAGGTTCTCTTCTCTCTCAATCCACACATCTCTAATAAGTTATTTAAAATGGTTCTTCTGGCATTTTAGGTAATCAGTCCTTTGTACTATCCTGTGGAACAAAGATTATTTAGTTTGTACTTACCTGTCCCTCACTCCGGCAATCCAGTTGGGTGCCTATTCTCTTCCTGTTCAGCTGCATTTACTATTATGCAGCTGAACAGTAAGAAAAGGGCACACATCTGCTCAGGACCCAGAGGGAAGAGCCTGCAGCCCATGTGAGTGCAGTGGAGGATAGTACAAAGGACTGATTACCTAAAATGTATCGGAAAGCCCCTTTAAAAATGTGTTTTCTAAAGGAGACAACTCCTTTAACTCATCATTATGAAGATCACTACATCAGTGGTGGTGTTTATCCCAATGTATAGCAGATTCTAACATCACGTGGAAGATAATTTTGCCATTTTACAAAGTTTTTTAATCCCTTACATATAATTTATACTGTGACACAGTGAGGGGAAAGGTCTGGGAAATAAGATATTTTCCTCCCAGCGTGTGCTTCTGGGCTGATTTGCAGCCAGGTGGGGTCAAATACCGGACTGGATTTTAATTGCCTGTCCGGATTTTTGGCAGCACCTGGCAGTCCTTAAATAGGCAGCTGGGCTCAGCAGCAGGATCTTTGTGTTGGGATCTGAGGCTTGGTGCCAGGTTGGAGGGCTGAGACCTATGGGCTGAGGAAACAGGCCCACTAAAGCCTGCCATGGACTTCTGGAGGCAGAACTGACATCAAGGTGACTTGTCTTATATGAACTTTCCAATTCGTGTGAAGTAACACCAAGACTGCAAAGTAACGCAATGTTTTGTGCATTTGCCTCAAGTGTGAATAAACACTAAAGTTTTGCGTTAAGAACTTGTCTTTTGCCTCTGTACTGCATCCGCTTACCCTATCGACCAGAGCGAAACCCTACAATACAATAATTTCTATTCCAAACCACAAAGAAGCCAAGAAAGGGAGAACATTTCTACAGAAATAGGGAACATTTAATTCATCCACTTATGAAATGGATTTGTGGCTTGAGGACTTGGACCTTACGTTCAGGTTATTATGAGGTCATTTTGTGAGGCCCAGGCCTGAGTAAAGGGCTGACTGTGTCTGAGATATCACTCAACCAGCATTTAGGAAAGGTAAGCTTATATAGTTATATAAGAAGCATTTTTCAACAGTGAACGTCAACTTTGTATTGTCTATCCCATAGTTAATTGTATCAATTTCTCATGGTTTTAAAGATCTTTTCTTGCTTTTGCGCCCAAATTGCGCAACAATTCTGGCATAGATTTCTGTCTCAAAGGAAGCCAACCAAAAGTTGGTATAGAGTGAGAGAAAAGTGTCTAGTGCTGTGATGGCTAACCTCCGGCACTCCAGCTGTGGCAAAACTACAACTGCCAAGATGTATACACTTGCTTCGCTGTTCTCAGAACTCCATAGAAATGAATGGAGCATGCTGGGAGTCATAGTTTCACCACAGCTGGAGTGCCAGAGGTTAGCCATAAACCTAGCACTAGGATGTCATAAACCTAGCACTAGGTTTATGACATCTGCAGGATCAGTAAATCTGGGCTAATTGTTGCATCTAGGCATATTTGACATGAATGATTTATGATTTCATTGCTTTGAAACAACCACCTAATCAATAGTTAATAGGTTTTTATCTTCATATTTGGAATATGATTTGACTGATATGGGGCACTCTTCTTATTTTCAATATTTTCCATTTCCTCTCTGTATATAACCTTACAAACCTCTATACTCACCTCCACTACATGCAAGGAAAACCCAGCCTGGGACATTTCAAGCCCAAACGATGTCTCATTTTTATTGGTTCCTGCAATTAAAATATAATTATAACTTGAGGAACTGAAACATTTCTGTAAATTCTTGCAAATGAAGTGTGGCAAAAGATGTGTTTAAAATGGATACAGATTTAAAATATAATTTAATATAACTATAGTTAGAGAAATGTAAAGCGATATGATTAGAAAAACAGATAATGATATAAGAGAACATTTAGGGGAACATTTCAGATTTTAAATACATTAAAATATTTTTCAATTTTAAAATTTCTACCCCAATGGTCCTTATTTGACTACTCCAGCTCAACAATGTACACTGCTATCACATCATCGTGGTTCTTTATCTTGGCAGGGCACTCTAGAGCACCTACTTCCTACATTCCAACGTCTCCACATCCAGAACAATCCTTCTCTCTTCTTCTCAAATATACTGATCTACATAGATCATACATGAAACAAAATATCCTATTTTCCATTGACCCCCAAATACTCTTTTCCTGCCCTACAGATATAAATGCCCAAATTATCCTACACAAGACTTAGTTTGTGCCGGCGAAGTACATCCTGTATCTTTGAACTACTAACAGCTCATAATAGCCACCTTGACCTTTTGGATCTATTTCATCGACATTAAAGAGTAACATCGTTTGTAAGGCTGAAAAAGACATATGTCCATCCAGTTCAGCCTGCAAAGTTGACCCACATGAAGGCAAAAACCCAGATAAGGTGAAAGACAATTTTCCTCATCTTAGGGAAAAATTCTTTCTGATTCCAAATGTGAATAACTCCCTGGATCAAAGACCATCTCTAGAAATCTAGTACTTATAACTTTGAATATTTTTGCACTCAGGACTAGTTGTACATCATGATGAGTTAGAACTTAGGCTACTTTCACACTAGCGTTCATGGGTCCGTTCGTGAGCTCCGTTTGAAGGAGCTCACGAGCGGACCCAAACGCCTCCGTCCAGCCCTGATGCAGTCTGAATGGAGCGGATCCGCTCAGACTGCATCAGTCTGGCGGCGTTCAGCCTCCGCTCCGCTCGCCTCCGCACGGACAGGCGGACAGCTGAACGCTGCTTGCAGCGTTCAGCTGTCCGCCTGGCCGTGCGGAGGCGAGCGGATCCGTTCAGACTTACAATGTAAGTCAATGGGAACGGATCCGCTTGAAGATGTCACCCTATGGCTCAATCTTCAAGCGGATCCGTCCTCCATTGACTTTACATTGAAAGTCTGAACGGATCCGCTCAGGCTGCTTTCACACTTAGAATTTTTTCTAAGTTATTAATGCAGACGGATCCGTACTGAACGGAGCCTCCGTCTGCATTAATATGATCGGATCCGTTCAGAACGGATCCGATCAAGCGCAAGTGTGAAAGTAGCCTTAGTGGGCTTATTGCATATGTACATAATAATATTTGTGTAATACATGCATTGTACAGAAAAGAACTGAAAATTACTCGTCAGGGAAATCCGTGCAGATAAATATACCTCCTTCTAGATTGAATATTCTTTCACCGAGTGCATCCACAATGTCCTTCAGAGCAGCTTCATCTGTCACTTTAAAGAAATGTTTGTCATCAGGATCACTGGCAATGAACTTGATCTCATTGAGAAAAGCTTCAGGATTAATCTTTCTCCTATTATAATAGCCCAAAACCTGAGAATAAAGAAAAGCATATTATACTCTGTCCACTGTACTAGTATTGGATTGAATGGTGATCAGCACCATTCAAGTAAAAGAGTTTTATCCACAATACCAGAGGCTGACCATGGAAAAGAGTCGTTCTGTTTCATACAACCCTTTTAAGATAAGGTTCCATAAGTAGAGACATCTACTTACTGCCACTGCATAACGTGTTATGTTGTCTCTTTCGCTTCTCTCTATTACTCTCTTCAGATCTGGGCTGTCGTGAGACTCTCCATCTGTAATAACGATCATCACTTTCTTGGCTCCCTTTCGCCCACCATGCTGGAAAGCTTCAGTACTATGCAAGATCAGAAGTATCAATGCTTATTCTCATACATTTCTGAGACATACATAGAGGTTCAGAACTGAAGATGAAATGCATATCATTACTCCATATACACAAGTCCATATATCCTCACCAGGCTTTCTCAATCCCCAAAGCAGTTCGAGTCTCTTCTCCTCCCCTTTGCTCAATACGTTTAGCAGCATCCACTACCTCATTCACTGAGCGAAAGTCTTTTAAGAAAAATTCATGGACCACCTTCTCTCCGTACTGCAGCACTCCAACCTATCACACAACACAAGAAAGTATTAGGGTAGGTTCACACTTGCATCAAACAGATCGGGCAGGCTGCTCCGGGGGAGAACAGCCTGCTGGAGCTCACCGGGTCCAACGTAGCCGGATACTACGGTTCACCACCGGACCTCATTGGCTATAATGGGATCTGGTTAGGATCCGGCCACATTCTAGCATGAATGCTGGGTTATGGTGAACAAAAACTATTGTATGCAATGTTTTTTTCCCCCGCCACATTCTCCGCCGGATCTTATTATAGTCAATTAGGCTAGGCTGGATCCGTTGGGGAACTGGCCACTTTCTGGCATAATGTTTTGGCAAGAGAAAAAGCATTGCATGCAATAGTTTTTATCTGGTCAAAACCCAGCACTCATGCCAAAAAGTGGCTGGATCCCTGCCGGACCCGATTATAGTCAACGGCAGTATCCGGGTAAGTCAGACACAGTGAGCTCTGGCACTATCCGACTAGGCTGGATCCGGTGAGCTCAAGCTGTTCTTTGCTGAGACATCCTACCAGATCAGTTTAAAGTAAGTGTGAACCTACCCTTAGGCTTAATGCAGCTTTGATACATTAGAGGATTTCCCTTTTAACATTTATACCTGTATCTGCCCAGGAGCGATGTAGAATTTCTGTAGGATGCTGATGAGGAAGCCTTGCACTTCTTCCCAAGGGTAGATGCTGTTGGATCCATCCAGAACAATGACAATATCCATGAAAGTTGGACATTCTAATGAAAGAGAGTGTGCTAGTAAGTTTTGTAGCTCCATGGCATCTGTACTACAGTTATTTAAAATGTTGAGTTAAGAACTAGCCACTAGCCAGGTATATTGTACCGTGCTAAGAGCAGATCAATGAGCCTTCACCTCTCTAAAGGATGTATCCACCTCACATGTGATAAAACAAATCATATTTATGGTAGGAAAATTAGCACTGCTTATAATAAAGAGTATTTCTCATGTATTTCATGTTTATTAACTGCATATATAGCTGGCCATACATGTTAGATTATGTCAGCGATCACTCTGATCAGTCAACCATCTAATGTGTATGGGACCCCCTGACTTGGATATGAACATGCCTGATCAGATAAGCAGCTGCAATAGCTCATTCATTCTCTCATTCACAACACGTACAGTTGCAAGAAAATGTATGTGAACCCTTTGGAATGATATGGATTTCTGCACAAATTGGTCATAAAATGTGATCTGATCTTCATCTAAGTCATAACAATAGACAATCACAGTCTGCTTAAACTAATAACACACAAAGAATTAAATGTTACCATGCTTTTATTGAACACACCATGTAAACATTCACAGTGCAGGTGGAAAAAGTATGTGAACCCCTAGACTAATGACATATCCAAGAGCTAATTGGAGTGCAAGCTGGAAAGGGTTATATAAGTATTTCCAAAAGCCTTGCTGTTCATCAGTCCACAGTAAGACAAATTGTCTATAAATGGAGAAAGTTCAGCACTGCTGCTACTCTCCCTAGAAGTGGCCGTCCTGTAAAAATGACTGCAAGAGCACAGCGCAGACTGCTAAATGAGGTGAAGAAGAATCCTAGAGTGTCAGCTAAAGACTTACAAAAGTCTCTGGCATATGCTAACACCCTGTTAGCGAATCTATGATATGAAAAACACTAAACAAAAATGGATTTCATGGGAGGACACCACAGAGGAAGCCACTGCTGTCCAAAAAAAACATTGCTGCACGTTTACAGTTTGCACAAGAGCACCTGGATATTCCACAGCAGTACTGGCAAAATATTCTGTGGACAGATAAAACAAAAGTTGAGTTGTTTAGAAGAAACACACAACACTATGTGTGGAGAAAAAGAGGCACAGCACACCAACATCAAAACCTCATCCCAACTGTGAAGTATGGTGGGGGGGCATCATGGTTTGGGGCTGCTTTGCTGAGTCAGAGCCTGGACGGACTGCTATCATCAAAGGAAAAATGAATTCCCAAGTTTATCAAGACATTTTGCAGGAGAACTTAAGGCCATCTGTCCACCAGCTGAAGCTCAACAGAAGATGGGTGTTGCAACAGGACAACGACCCAAAGCATAGACGTAAATCAACAACAGAATAGCTTAAACAGAAGAAAATACGCCTTCTGGAGTGGCCCAGTCAGAGTCCTGACCTCAACCCGATTGAGATGCTGTGGCATGACCTCAAGAAAGCGATTTACACCAGACATCCCAAGAATATTGCTGAACTGAAGCAGTTCTGTAAAGAGGAATGGTCAAGAATTACTCCTGACCATCTGATCTGCAACTACAGGAAACATTTGGTTTAAGTTATTGCTGCCAAAGGAGGTTCAACCAGTTATTAAATCCAAGGGTTCACATACTTTTTCCACCTGCACTGTGAATGTTTACATGGTGTGTTCAATAAAAACATGGTAACGTTTAAGTATTTGTGTGTTATTTAAGCAGACTGATTGTCTATTGTTGTGACTTAGATGAAGATCTAATCACATTTTATGACCAGTTTGTGCAGAAATCATTCCAAAGGGTTCACATACTTTTTCTTGCAACTGTACATGCTTAGATGAACATTTTTTTAAAGAGCATCTGTCACCATGATCAACCCTATTAAACTAGGTATGCTGCCTGGTAGGGTTGTAATATGGTGAGTGAAGTCAATCTCCTCCAGGCAAACTTTGGCCACAGCAATAACCTACCCTCCTTACATAACGTGACCAATTGACATGACAAAAGGGTCACCAATATAGCCAGCCATTGGTTGCAGCGGTGTGCAAGCAGATGTTGACAGTGGGGGACCCGAGCGAGGCGGCTGAGACTGGGGAGGAAAGGAGCCAAGACCCAGGCCCGGGGAGCAGGTAAGTATGCCTCCCTTTGCAGGTCTATACAAAAAGAATACAACCTCTTAAGCTTACTTTGAAGAGCAGGAGCCACAATCCTGGAGAAACGAAAATTGGCATTGACCCTGGAGCACATCCCTGTAGTATAATAGGAACTTCCACATTCATGGGACCAGAGTGGGCTGCAAGCCTGCAACATAAAATATATCAGCACTTTGACTGTCCATTTAAAACATACTGTATATAAAATATATAGAACAATATAGCGCTTTTAGAATGCAAGGCTGAATCCTAAAATAATTCCAACAAGAGCTACTAAATGCAGTGCCAAGGCAAGAGAAGTCACAAGTCAGCCTTGCATATCGGTCACACATGCAAGGAGGGTTAAGGGGAAGGGGATTATAGCAAAATATCCTAACCATGGTAGAGAGGCCCAGATATGGCATGCGGCAATGCATTATACAGCATAAGTCTGATAGACAGCTAAAAGCATTAGTACAGCACAGTCACACTATATAACATAACATGACATTACCACAAAACTATTATCTTTTGGATTTGTGACTAGGCTCATTCCCAAGCGCATGTTGTCCTTTCGCTCCGAGACGTTGGACAGCGTCACCCTGCCTGAGAGACCTCCAGTTACCAGAGACACAGACTTCTGAGACCTCCACAGAGACCTGAGAAACCTCTGAGTTACCACAGAGACCTTACAGACAACCAAGCTACCACACAGACCTCATTGCTAATGTATGTTTCTGACAAAGACAGCATCCTGTGTGCTAGTAGACTGTGTGAATAAGAATGCATTCAATATTTTGTGATGCTCCGATGCCCTATAAAAGTGATTCAGCATTTAGTGAGGTGCCAGCAAAAGAGTTGTAGAGTTTCAAAGGAATTTGGGAAGCAGAGAAATGTGTCACATTCCCCCTCTCAGCTGTGCTTAAAGCATATGGCCATCTTTTTAACATTATTATTCTTTTTTTTTGCTTTAATACATTTAAAATGAAAAGTGAAGCAACTCTGTAAATAATCTTTATTAAAAATGTTCTACAGTTTTGTGTCTAAAGCCATGTAAACTTGTGTGTTTCCATGGTAACCGACTACAAACAAACTGGGTGTTATCTAATTCTACGGTGAAGCTCTGATTCATTTCTTTTTTAACTCCTGCTACCTTGCATTAGGTACTTGGCAACATTTTAATTCCAAATGGCAGGGCCTGTAAACCCAGGAACCCACACAGGGTTTGTTTGTAGTTTGCAACTAAGAAGACACATTGGTCTGCATATCAATTTTACATACTTCACTTTTTATTTAGGTGCATTGATCACAAAAATATATTAATGCATATTTTTAAAAGGGTTTTCCAAGCTGATAGAAATACCATAGTTAGATTATTCACTATTGTGCCCATATCTGTACAGCACCTTTGTTTTAATGCTGCCAGGGCTTGCTGTGGGTGGGATCACCATGTAAAAAACTACAATTCCCATGATTCCTCTCCCCTCTTATAGCCATTGCTTATATTTACAGCTGCCTGTGTGCCCCTGTATTAATAGGTGTAAAGTAATGATATAATTACTCACTGCCTTCTCACACGATACATATCTGGTACTGAGAGAAGGCTTTGCTCATCTACTATTCGTTAATGTCACACACACCATAGATCTGCTACTAACAGACTTCAGTGCTGTTCTATGGCTAGTTTAATCTACCTTATCTGCTGCCCAGCATGTGAAACATGTTCCCTCCTGAAACAGGTAGAGAAAAGGAGAGCCAGGAAACAGTGGAGCATGTGATATGTAACTTCCCTATACTACAGGAAGAAGTGTGATTACCAATTTTTGCAGAGTACTAGACATCATAAAAGCAGGATATGAACACCAGAAGCACTGACATGTGACTGCATGTGAAACTGGTTTACAAAGGAATCTCAGCTATGGACAGTAGATTAGTAATATATATTACTGCATGTAATCCACTTACACATAACTTTTAAAGGAGTAATCCCACACAGAGTAATACTAAGCAATTAATGGAGCATTTCAAAAGAAATATTATTGCAATATATATGCAATAAAAATATAGTCCTTTTTTATCTGTATCACAATTCTGTCTTTGGTAGCGCCCACTGCTGTTTATTCTCCTGATCCACCTTCCACCATTTTGTATGCAGAGGAGGAGAAATCAACAAGAACTAATTGAAGTGCATCACTAGGATATACAGGTGCTTGACTTTCTCATGTGAGCTGCTGCCCACCTACAGAAAAGGAAGAAAGTCCTCCAGATAAACAAATAAGTGAGTAAGAAAAGTTTTAAATTCATGTGACATTTCCTTTAAATGTCAGAAAACCACTTTGTAGTTGAGAGGGTCTAAAGGAAGGGACAATTATACGGCTTACAGAAGATAACTCAGTGGGTGCAATCGCACCATGAAGTAATAAATGTTTTATATGTCTATAATAAATTAAAGAGAACTGTATATCATATTTAATATGTGTAACCTGTAAGTCTGAGGTAGAACGCAAAAAATGATGGTATGTCACCTACCGATTCCAAGCTTGCTGCAGTCAGTAGATGTATCATTGTTGACTGAACATCTGTAGATGTCCCCTGTTTTCTGGGCTCCATTTTGATCAAAGGGGGCACCAACCACCAACCTGCAAGAAGTAAGAGAATAATAAAAATCCTGTAAATATCAGACATTTGGTAGAAACCTGCTTTTCCATACTACATATGTGGAGAACAATGTATTACACAAATGCTGTATACAATCATCATTTAGTGAAATACAGCTAAAAGTAACATGGGATTATAAATCATACTAATAACAAAAATACTAAAATCAAACTTATCTATGTCATAATTTATCTATGAATAAGATAAGTCCAACTTACTTCTAATAAAAATGCCGTCACAGAAAAGGAAAGGGAGGGAGCTGTACAGGGAAAGGGGGTTAAAATATACAATGCAATAATGGTAAAAAATTGCCCCCAAAGGTGTACATAACTGTGAAAGCCTGACCTAGTCACTGCTAGTTGCACTGACCCAGTCTGGCCCTAGTTAACCTATTTTTACTCTACAGAACAACAGTTTTGGCGGGAATTTTTCGACTAAAATGATCACATTAAGACCCACAGGGATGAGGGACCCGACATGCTCCTGATAGATTGCAGGCTCAGGAGCACCACACAAGTACGGCGCTTAGGGATTAAAGCCCATCACCAAGCGCCATACTTGGACAGTGCTTGATTTCTAACTTAGACAAGGTAGTCTTGGAAATGTAATCTTTACACCAGATACGGTATAGTAATCTGATGGAAGAAAACTCTGCTTAGCCGTTACAAATGTATACTGCTTCCAATAGCAAGCACCAGAATTGTGAAAGTAGCTCTGGTCTATAATACACGCCCTACAACTCTGAACCATTGCAAGATACATTTCTCCACAGGATAGGTGATAAGTATCTGGTGGAGAACTGACTGCTGGGACCCACACAGATCACGAGAATGGCGGTCTTGTGTCCCTCTCATAAATGGAACGGTGTTTGATCATGTGAACTACCCCTTTCATCTCTATGGGACTGCTGAAGAAAAGCTGAGTACAGTGCTTGATGGTCCCCAGCAGTCCCAAAGATAGGAATGAAGCACCAGAGCGCATGATCGACCACTGCTCCATTGAGAATATGGGACATGGGACCCCCATCGCTCACTGATACACAGGACAAAAATGACAATGGTTAAAAACACATTCTCAAGGACATGTCCTCATGTGCTAAAGAGCAAAGCTGAGGAAGGACATATCTATTTATTTGTAACTGTAAAGACATGACCAAGAGACTTGTAAGATCCAGGAGGTTTCATGAAAACCACAAGTGACATGCTGAAGCAGCTTGTGGGTTACACAGAAGTTTGAGGTTAGTAGCTCCACTCACACCCAACCGGTATCAGATTTCTAGACAGGATTTACAGAGTATGACTAACGTTGACAACAGTTTACATGTTAGTTGGAACGTATCATTCCAAGCTTAAAAGGTGCAGGATAATAAGAAAGATCACATTCTGAAAAGACAGTTGCCATGTATGCAATTCCATCCTCCCTCCAGTAGAGGAAAGGAGGATGAATCTGCTGATTTCGGAGCAGTTTATGGGAGTAAAACACATAGCAGAACTGAAGCTAATCCGTACTGAGGAATGGGCTAGAATTCCTCCAAGACTAATCACCAATTAACAGATACATTTAGTCGCCGTTATTGCTGCACAAAGGGGTCACACCAGATACTGAAAGTAAAGGTTCATATACTTTTGCCACTCACAGACGTGATATACAGGGTGGGCCATTTATATGGATACACCTTAATAAAATGGGAATGGTTGGTGATTTTGAAGTCGGCCATTTTGAATCCAACTTTTGTTTTTTCAATAGGAAGAGGGTCATGTGACACATCAAACTTATTGGGAATTTCACAAGAAAAACAATGGTGTGCTTGGTTTTAATGTAACTTTATTCTTTCATGAGTTATTTACAAGTTTGTGACCACTTATAAAATGTGTTCAATGTGCTGCCCATTGTGTTGGATTGTCAATGCAACCCTCTTCTCCCACTCTTCACACACTGATAGCAACACTGCAGGAGAAATGCTAGCACAGGCTTCCAGTATCCGTAGTTTCAGGTGCTGCACATCTTGTATCTTCACAGCATAGACAATTGCCTTCAGATGACCCCAAAGATAAAAGTCTAAGGGGGTCAGATCGGAAGACCTTGGGGGCCATTCAACTGGCCCACGACGACCAATCCACTTTCCAGAAAAACTGTTCATCTAGGAATGCTCGGACCTGACACCCATAATGTGGTGGTGCACCATCTTGCTGGAAAAACTCAGGGAACGTGCCAGCTTTAGTGCATAAAGAGGGAAACACATCATCAGTGTGTGAAGAGTGGGAAAAGAGGGTTGCATTGACAATCCAACACAATGGGCAGCACATTGAACACATTTTATAAGTGGTCAGAAACTTGCAAATAACTCATGAAAGAATAAAGTTAAGTTAAAACCAAACACAGCATTGTTTTTCTTGTGAAATTCCCAATAAGTTTGATGTGTCACATGACCCTCTTCCTATTGAAAAAACAAAAGTTGGATTCAAAATGGCCGACTTCAAAATGGCCGCCATGGTCACCACCCATCTTGAAAAGTTTCCCCCCCCCTCACATATACTAATGTGCCACATACAGGAAGTTAATATCACCAACCATTCCCATTTTATTAAGGTGTATCCATATCAATGGCCCACCCTGTATATCAACGGGCAGCATGGTGGCTCAGTGGTTAGCAGTAGTGCCTTGCAGCGCTGGGGTTCTAGGTTTGAATCCGACCAAGGGCAACACCTGCTTGGAGTTTGTATGTTCTCCCCATGTTTGTGTGTGTTTCCTCCGGGAACTCCAGTTTCCTCCCACACTCCAAAGACATACTGGTAGGGAATCTAGACTGTGAGCCCCATTGGGGACACTTGGATGCTAATGTCTGTAAAGTGCTGCGGAATATGGTAGCGCTATATAAGTGAATAAAATAAAAAATATAATTGTCAAGAAATAAATGATAAAATCTAATATTATTGACTGATTTGGTTATCTTTCTCTACTTTTAAATGATGTCGTTTTTTTGCACTTGGATTCCACAAAGGCATTTTTATTTTCCATACCAATGATGGCAGCCCTCTTCTGCATGGATATATGTAAGGCAGCATTTTCAGCAAAAATAAGTAAGACTGCCCTAGCAGTGTTTCACTGCTGTTTTCTAGGGTCTCTTGATATTCAGCTGTATCGCCATACTTTGGACATCAATATAGTTGTATGCTGTGGCAGGGCACTGAAGCCAATGTCTCCCTGCCTCACCACTCACTTCCATAGGCACTAGGCCTGAAGTCTATTAAAGTCCAGCACAGGCGGCGCAATGAAACCATCATCATCATCGCGCAGCCTGAGCCGGAAGAGGCCTATGTCCTGCACTGCATCGCTGGCAGCAGTTTGTGTTTGTTATTTCCTTTTGTAGCATGCTTTAGGGCAACTATAAAAGGAAGAGGTCATTACTATAACAAGGTGGCGCTATGAGTGGTCATATTTTTCTACTGGCGGCACGATAAATGGAAATTATTGCTACTGGGGGCACTATAGGGGAAATTTTTTTCTACTGGCACACATTAGGGGGCACTATTACTACTGGGGGCACTATAAGTGGACAATTCTTTCTACTGGCAGACATTAGTGGGCATTAGTACTACTGGGGGCACTATGAGAGGGACATTTTTTCTACTGGCACACATTAGGGGGCATAAGTTCTACTGGGGCCACTATAGGGGCATTTTTGTTCTACTAGCACACATTATGGGGGCTTTATTACAACTGGGGACACTATAGGCAGGTATTATTACTTCTGGGCCATACTGTGGTGGGCATCATTACTACTGAGAGCATTAGTATTACTGAGGGCCCTATAGGGGGCATATATTTACTACTTGGGGTTTTAATACTACTGAGGGCATTAAGGTGGGCTAAAGAGCACTGTGGTGGGCTTTATTACTACTCAATTGTCATCCCATTGACTGAAACTACTTGACTCTAATTTAACCTTTAAAATATCTAATAATCCTGAGGTTCACATACTTTTGCCAATCACAGAGACATGTAATATTGGACCAATTTCCTTAATAAGAAATTACAAAGTCTGAGAGTCTAATGTTGTTTTAGTAGTTTAGCTTCTTTTTTTTTTTTTTTTCATGAATGCAACTTGAATGAAACTTTCAGCTTTCAGTCCAATTTCTGTATGTGCTGGGGTAACATTCGCGTTCACATAAACCTCCATAGAGCAAGCTGCCAGTCTTATATTAACTTGGCTGCCACCAGTGGAAATTACTCAGCTCTCTACCTCTCTGCCGTAGGAAGTAACATGAACCCTGCAAGCACTGCTTCTTAATATTACAGACACTATGACATATCCATACTGGCACACACGGCCCAGTAAGGATTGCACCCAGACGTGCTTGATTCCGATGTGACTCCTCGTCACTGGTCATCTCGTACATTCTGATTAGCTATGTAATATGTTTCACTACCTGTTAGTCCTGGTTTGCAGTACAAGTGTTCCCTTCCATGGCCCGTGTATAGTGAGGTACAGTATAGTAGTATGTTGGCAAGAACAAACTGACAATCAGCAATGAGCAGGTACCTCACCACAATGGCAGCCCGGGGTGCGTGGCTCACATAGTCACCGGAGCCATAAAGAAACAACTTATATGTGTCAGTCCACTTCACTAGGGCTATGTAGATGCAATTACGGGTATATCTCATGCTATTGCAACCATGGAGCAACCCCACAATGTTTCCCTATGGCAGGAAAAAAAATCATGTTATCGTTGCAACTTTTTTGCTCCATAGCCAACACTTCAACACTAAATCAGCACAAAGTACACGATAACTATGATCTGAATGCATTTACTGCACAATCTAAAATTGCCCCCATATACATATCTATGTTGGTTAAATAAGTACCCTTAAAAGAAAATTAGGAATATTTATACTGAATAGTAATCCTTGCAAGTCGGTTATAATTTAAATGTTATAATGACTTGGACGGATTCTCAAATCCTGTCTAACTTTCAGACAGTGTAAAGTTAGACTAGACAGTCAAAAAATGTGACAGATTTATCAAAGTGGCTGATGCTGGATGTTAAATCAGACACAATTTTAAAAGAGTTATCCCACTGATTGATGTAAAAAATTTAAATCAGACATCATATAGTACATAGCAGTCTCTAAGAAAGCTAGAACCAGCCCTGTACCTCACATGGGTCCGGAGATCTCCGCATTCATTGCTCCAATTGCTCTGCTAGATTGCCTCAATGCTGACAGTTCAGTGTGCTTTCTAAAGAGGCATGTCCTTTCTGCTGCAGCTATCTCCCTGTGACTGCCCCAGCTTTTAACAGTAGGTACAGCTGGTGGCAGTTGAAGGATGGAACTGAACATGTGTGACCACCTCAGTAGGTGGACATGCCCATTACTACACAGTTAAACACCAGGTGGTGCCATTATAATTAAATAATGTGAATATCTCACAACTAAAGCATTTTTGTAACAGAAACTAAATTACAAAAACTGAATTACAAAAGTAACTTGTTTTTCATTCTGAATTATATTTAAAAAAAACAAACATTTAATGGTGGCACAACCCCTTTATAGCTCATGCACATGAGTTATTTTTACGTGCGGTTGCCATCTGTGTTTAAAACACACCTGCAGTGAAAATTGACCCATTAGAGTAAGGCCGAACTCACACGGCCGTGTTCCGTGGCCGAGAGCGGTCCGTGGTATGCCAGGCTGAATTCCTGTTCAGAGCAGGAGCACACGGCGTCATTGACATTGGTTGCTATGACGCCGTGCGCTTCATGCCGCCGCTGCAGTACAGTAATACACTGGTAGTATTACTGTACTGCAGCGGCGACTTGAAGCGCACTGTGTCATAGCAACCAATGACGCCGTGCGCTCCTGCTCTGAACAGGAATCCAGCCTGGCATACCACGGACCGCTCTCGGCCACGGAACACGGCCGTGTGAGTTCGGCCTAAATGAGTTTATGCCCATTGGTGTTTTTAATCTCACACACAATATGTGTGAATAAAAGCTGCACTTTCAATTTTTTGCAGCACTTTTCACGCCCATTCAAGTCAGTGGTACAGCGAAGCACACAGTTTTTCATTGATGATCTCTAGTAGATGCAGTGTGCTATTCTTTCATTTTTTTCACATGTGAAAAACACATGAAAACTGATGACGCACATCTGTGTGGAAAACAAATGCACGAATTTAACAGATTAGCAGAAAACACTGAAGCAAACTGAAGGAAAAACATCAGCTTTTCACCGACAGAACTTGCACAAGTTCAAAATTGTTTGTGTCCATGAGACCTTAGATTGGCTAGTCGACATTCACATTTGGCTTACTTCACACCCGAATTGTGCGCCAAAATTTGAGTTCATTTTTTGGGACTCATCTTAAGCTCCCTTGTTGGACACGTCCAAAAAGTGTCTGAAATAATAAATGTGGTGCAAAGCATGTACACCAATATTTGTCTCAAATTACGCCAGAATAACATTTGCTTACATAGTATGTCGCCACCTGCTGGTCAAAGTGTACAGCATTGTGAACTACCATCCACTGAGCTGGTGGACACGCATGCTCAGCTACTCGCTCCCACATCCAGGTCTGTACATAGTGATCGCCTGCAGAGCAGCCAATAGAAATAGCTTTCAGCCTTCAGGGAAGGACCAGAGCCTGTACAATAGCTCGGCAGTATAATTCAGATGACCCATTCTGCAAAGGGAGTAAGAAGGCAGTGTACTGTCAGCGGCAGACCGATTCTGTCTAGAATCATCCGAAACACATATTAGCAGCAGAACCAATGGGAAACATTGAAGCAGAGAATAATTATAAATGTATTTTTATTATGGAAATATAAATTACTTTAAAACAGCTGTCAACAGCCTTTCAGGACTTGTGGTATGAGAATGATTTATGAAATTACTCCTTCAATGGTTTGTAATGGCTAGTCTTTTATTACACTACTGTACTACTATATACTTAGTAGATGGTGTAATGAAATTTAAAGGGATTTTCTGAGAGTAATATTGATGACCTATCCCAAGGAAAGATCACTAATATCAGATTTATTGGGGACTGACTCCCAGCACTCCCATCAATTAATGTCTGATAGAATTGACAAAAACTGATACCAACTGATCAGACCAGATACCCAAAATTATGGATCTGTTTTAAAAAAAAATATTCTATTCTTCAGATGGATCAGAAGAAAGGAAAGCTAACAGTAATGTGAACTCGACCTAAATAACATATGCATACCTAATGATTTATATCCTCAAGGCATGTAGCCATACTGCAAAGAACATATACTGCAAAACTACAGGTCAGCTCTTAATGCTGGGCAAAATGTATACACTGAATCATGCATAGTGTGGTGGCTTAGGGCACCATGTATGAAAGAAGGATGTGTTCTTCGGTAGAATACAGTGGCATGCAAATGTTTAGGAAAAATTACTGTTAATGTGAACTGTTAAGCAAGTTTAAGATGAAATGATTTCCAAAAGGCATAACGTTAAAGATGAAACAAACTTTTTAAGCAATATCAGTGTATTATTTTGGTGTTGTACAATTTTAGAGCGAAAAAAGGAAAGGGGTACCTTGCAAAAGTACAGGAACCCAAGGAGATTTGAGCTCTCAGATAACTTTGATCGAGGTCTCAGACCTTAAATAGCATGTTAGGGTTAAGGCTTGTTCACAATCATAGTTAGGAAAGGCCATTTGATGCAAATTTCAAAGCTTTAGAAATACCCAGACTCTAACCTTGTCCTAAAAAACAGCAGCCATAGGTTCTTCTAAGCAGCTGCCTAAAACTCTGAACATGAAAATGGTTGAGGCCCACAAAGCAGGAGAAGGCTATAAGAATACAGCAAAGCGCTTTCAGGTTTTTCAGTTTGAAATGTAATTAAGAAATGGCAGTTAACAGGAACAGTGGAGGTCAAGAGAAGGTCTGGAAAACCAAGAAAAATGTCAAAAACAGCTGCTTATATGGTTGCTAGAAAGGCAAATCAGAACTCCCGCTTGACTGCAAAAGACCTTCAGGAAGGTTTAGCAGACACTGGAGTTGTGGTACACTTTTCTACTTTTCAGTGACACTTGCACAAATATGGCATTTATAGAAGAGTCAGGAGAAGAAAACCTCTCCTGAGTCCTCCCCACAAAATTCAGCATCAGAAGTTTGCAAAAGAGCATCTAAATAAACCTGATGCATTTTGGAAACAAGTCCCGTGGACCGATGGGGTGAAAATAGGACTCTTTGGCCACAATGAGCAAACGGTATGTTTGGAGAAACAAAGGACACAGAATTTTATGAAAAAACACATCTAAAACCATTAAGCTTGGGGGTCGATCAATCATGCTTTGGGGTTGTGTTGCAGCAAATGGCACAGGAAACGTTTTACAGGTAGAGGCAAGAATGGATTCAATGAAATTCCATCAAATTCTGGAAGCAAACATAACTAAAAAAGCTGATGGCTTCTAAACATACTTCAAATTCACAATATACTACCTCAAAAGGCACAAGCTGAAGGTTTTACCACAGCCATCACAGTTCCCTGATCTGAACATCATTGAGAATCTGTGGATAGACCTCAAAATAGCAGTGCATGCAAGATGGCCCAGGTATCTCACAGAACTGGAACTCCTATGCAAGAAAGAATGGATGAAAATCCCTCAAACAAGAACTGAAAGACTCTTGGCTGGCTGCAAAAAGCATTTACGAGCTGTGATAATTGCCAAATGGGGTGCTACCAGGTACTAACCATGCAGAGTGCCCAAAGTTTTGCTTTGTGCTCTTTTCCTTTTTGTTATTTTGAAAATGTAAAAGCCTTAAATAAAAAATAGTTTTTGCTTAAAATATGTGTTATCTTTAACTTTATGCCCTTTGGAGATCATTCATGTTCAATGTGCTGAACTGTTTACAGTAACAGTAATTTTGACCAGGGGTGCCCAAACTTTTGTCACTACTTATCACTGTATACTGCCCCCTCAGGTCATGGACCAAGACATATCAGTTTTGCTTGTAGTGTTCAGAAGAAGGCCAATCTCTTTAACCTATAGAAAAATGACTAACAAAGTATACAAATTATAATTTGTGCAGGGGTACTTATCCCACCATGATTGTAATACTGCAATTAATTAACATTTTCATGAAGTTTACATTCAGGGAATGCTTCCAATATTGTATGGTTACAATAGGAGAATGTTATCCATTAAGTATACGCTTCCCTAGTATGGCTTATTGGTTCCATAATAGCGGCATGAATCCGCTGCACGTTCACAGTTGCAGGTTGGTAGCAGATGATATGTCATTTCATTTAATAGGTTTTGGATCATTTTTAACAGACAAAAAGTTTTGGGAGTCCATCCATGATACTGGAAGCAGCAGCCAAAGACTGCTCACAAAACCAGATGTGCTGGGAGTGTGTGTATTGGCTCACTGGGCAACAATGAACTTAGCAGGAAATGTAACCCTATGAACGGTGGAAATATACACTGCTAAACACATCAAATATGCTTTTGCACCCAAAGATGCCCTCATATCTACTGGTCCCCATTATGAGTAGCAGTTGATGACTTGTCACACGCAGTCAGGACTGCATGCTGCGCACATGTGGCCACGCTGGTGATGGGGACATTCCAAAGGGACAGACATAAAGGAGGAACCTTCAAACATCTGGTCAAAGGGAGCAGAGCCAGGAAAATATAAACAGCAGAAATGTAACCCAGCGACAGGGCAGACTCACAAAACTGCGATGTGAGAGCTGCTCAGAGCATCTAACTGTACCCCTGAATCTGCAGAAATGGCGCCCAAAAAAATATTGGCTTCATTCTACATACTGTAGTTCTGTAAGATCTTCATTAAAGCCTAGTATACCAGTAACTGGCATGAGTAGTCACTGCTAGGATAAGACCTCGACTGTTAACTGTTGTGGTATTCAATGTGACAACATACAATAACCATAATAAAAATAATGAGAATACTGGATAAGTCACTTGCTATCAGGAGTGAATGTATTCTTGGTGCTTAAAGGGAACCTGTCACATAGAAAAATGAGGTCAGCTTGCAAGCATCGTGTTATAGAGCAGGAGAAGCTGAGCAGATTGATATATAATGTTATGGGAAAAGATTGGGTATAACTTATAATTCATTCATTTAATTCTATGCTCATTCTAGATTTAGGAGTCCGGTGGGCGGTCCTGTTCAGATACAGCTATTTCTGTATGCACAATCGTTCAGGCAAGGCCGCCATTCACAGATAAGATTGTCTACTGGACTTCTAAGCACAGAATTAGCAGAATAAATATATTGTTATTTTATTATATTTAAAGAGTTGTTCCACTGTTGGGCTTATGTAGTATATCAACAGGGGTCCAATACATACAGGGATCAGTGATTGGCTGTGGTAGTCACATGCTGGCTCATTCTAAGCAAAGTTCTAGGGACTGCCAAGGCAGATCAGTGAAGGATTGGAGAGCTAAGTAGTATTTTATTTATTTATTATTTTATAACATGAGAGGCAACTTTTCAGTTGGATAACCCCTTTAACCCTTTCCCAACCAGCACCCTGGCCAGGTCTTTAAAGATGGCGCCATAGCTGTGGGGTGCCTGTTGTTTCATAAAGCAGACACCCACGACTAATGTACGCGACCATCAGTAATGCCTGAGCAGGGCCGGTGCTACCATAAGGCAGACCAAGCGGTCGCCTTAGGGCGCACCCTGGGGGAGGGCGGAAAAATGTGACATGGAGGGGGAGAAATGTGACATGGGGGTCTGATGGCTGACATTGGGGGCTGATGGCTGAGGGATGATGTCTGACATGGGGTTCTGATCTGAGGTCTGATTAACATTGGGGGTCTGATTGGGGCTGTGAGCTGAGGTCTGATTAACATTGGGGGGCTGATTGCTGGTCTGACCTGAGGTGTAATGGAAAAGATTTTTTTCTTATTATCCTCCTCTAAAACCTAGGTGCATCTTATAGGGCGAAAAATATGGTTCTTAAACCAGCCATTGTCCGAAGCAGAGAGAAAATACCAGGACCACAGAGAGGAGAAGCGTGGGGGGGTGGAGGGGGGGGGGGGGGGCGCCAAAATGTAGCTTCGCTTGTGTTGGCAAAAATCCTTGCACCGGCCCTGTGCCTGAGCGCTGTAAATACCGCAAACAATCGCTTCCGGCGATCAGAGGAGCTAATTACTGATTTTTTGTGTGCAGCAGCCCCTGCTCACTATTTCCTATGGAGCCCTTACCTGCAGCAGGGCTCCATAGGAAACTAGTAATTTTCTCATAGTCTAATGACTGCTTGTTATGGGAACTATAAAAAAAATTGTAAAAAAAAGATATAAATTAATAAAGTTTTTAAAGATAAAAAAATAAAAAAAACAATTCAAATCACCCCCCTTTCCCCCCCAAAAAAATATAAGAACTAAAAAAAAAAAAAAAAATACACATCATGGATATCGCTATGTGCGAAAATGCCCTTACTATAAAAATATAAAAATATCTTCCCTATACGGCAAAACGGAAAAAAGCGTCAAATGGCCGATTTGGCATTTTTGGTTGCTTTATTTCCCACGAAAAGAAAAAGTGATCAAAAAGTCATACACCCCAGAATCAATGAAAAGTACAGATTGCCCCGCACAGATTGCTCCGGGGTCAAAATATGGTGACAAAAAAAGAAAACGGATTTTTCCATGTTTTTTATTATTTTATCAGTATCAAGAAAAAGTATACATATAAGGTATCATCGGATTCTTACTCACCTGTAGAATGAAGGTAACTGGTCAGTTTTGTCACACATTGACCATAAATAAATAAAAAACTGTAAAACTGTAGCGGAATTTTTTTCCCAATTTCAACCCATTTGAAAAAAATTTACCACTTCCCACTACATCATATGCAATATTAAATGGTGACAAGTACAACTTGTCCTGCAAAAAACAAGCCCTCATATGGCTATGTGAAGGGAAAAATAACAAAGTTATGGCTCTGGAAATGCAGGGAGTGCAAAACAAAAAATGCAAAAACAAAACGGACTCCAAAATAGAAGGGGTTGAAGAATGGTATAAAATATCTACTATTTATACTAACCTACCCTTCAATGCTGTTACTGCCCTCATTCAGGATGCTCATCTATTAGCCAGAGTAGAACACCTGATGCCAGGTTTGCTCCTAAAATACAGCTGATCTCAATAGCGTAGACCCTGTAATCAGCTTATTGTTGGAGGACCTTTCAAACTACGCCTTTAGGCCACATGTGCAACACCGTATTTTCGGTCTGTGGCCGATCCACATTTATCATTTCTATGGGGTCAAAAAATATGGACAGTACACAGATATTATCAGCTCACGTTTCTCCTTGTTTTATTGACATGTGGTTTGCAGATCACAAAACTGATATGATTTTGTGTGCATGAGGCCTTAAAGGGGTTCTCCAGAAATTACAAAAATGAAAATACTCACAAATACCTTTTATTACTTAGAATGGCTTGTTTTGTCTATGGAGCAATCATTAGGAGAAATAAAATGGCCTCTGTCCTATCAGTACACAAAAAACCTGTCCTAATCACACAGGAAGACAAGTTACTTCACCACAATCAGCTATAGTGCTGCCTCATCCTCCTCTCTGCTCTCCTTGTCAGGAATCATGATCCTGAATACAGGTGAATCTCTGTGGGAATGGAGATGATGAGGAGACATGAGACGTGGGTGAGGGTGGCTAATGAGTAGCAACACTTGTTTACAGTCTCCATTACCACAGCAACACATTACCACAGCCTGTCCTGTCCGTCTGCTTTGTACTTCATGTCTCCTCATGAACTAAATTCCCCAGAGATTCAGCTAAAGTTCTTATCATCTGTATTCAGGATCAAAATTCCTGACAAGTAGAGAGGCGGAGTATGAGGCAGCTCTTTACCTCAGTGTTGTAAAGTAACTTGTCCTCATGTGTAATCAGGACAGGTTTTGTGTGAACTAATGGGACAGTGGCCATTTTGTTTCCCCTGATGATTGCTCCCTAGACAAAATGAGCCATTATAAATAATGAAATGTATTTGAGAATATTTTTAGAATAAAGTAATATTTAAGTATTTTCATAATTCCCGGAGAACCCCTTGAAGAATCCATCACTTAGCTTACACAGGGCACCTACAAAGTATACCAAACCACAAGGTGTACACTTACAGGTGAAACTCGAAAAATTAGAATATTGTACAAAGTTCAATAATTTCAGTAATGCACCTTAAAAGGTGAAACTAATACATGAGATAGACTCATCAAATGCAAAGCGAGATATTTCAAGCCTTTATTTGTTATAATTTGGATGATTATGGCTTACAGCTTATGAAAACCCCAACGTCAAAATTTTGAGGTACCCCGTAGCCTATAATATTGAACCTTTTTCACAATATTCTAATTTTAAGTTGCATTACTGAAATAAATGAACCTTTGCACGATATTCTAGGTTTTCGAGTTTAACCTGTAGTGCACATAGTACACATAGCACAGAACTCACACACTATAACCTGACATCTTAAATGAACCAAATTCTGGAATCTTTTCCAAACAGTGTGTGAATTTCCGGGCCCTGGCCTTCACACAATCGCCATGTGTGGAGGGAACACACCATGGTTTGTAATGTCAAGAGAAAAGTGAAGAGCTGGCAGATTACATTTAGTATAATAGTGCCAGTATCAAGACAAGGTCCAGGCCGTCACCAGAAAGAAGAATAACATCCATTCTGCCTCCATCTCCTATTTTATCTTTCATGATGTGGTGCCTGTGCCTGTGCCAAATCACATTGCAATGACTCTGAATAGCATCACTTGAACTATATCTGTTGTATTTCTTCTCCCCCATGAAAACTGCGTCCAAGCTGTTGTTTACCAAGAATTACTCTGACATCACTTCTGTGTCCTGAAGGCAGAGTAGAGTTGGCACATCTCATACACTTTACGCCTCCTGATCTAGGAAACTTACACATCGAATGAACTCAGGCCATATTCCTTCCATTTAATTAGTAATTTCGCTTGGGACAACTTCAGTTTACCCTAAACCCTAGGCTCAGGAACACTTGTTACTTAATAGGCATGGTATCTCAGCATCTGTACTCTGTACACTTGAGCAAGAGTCTCCATTACTTGCCCAGCGGGGACATGACTAATTCCTGCACGCACTGACCAAACACCAGATGATTAGATTACATAACTCTATCCTTCAGATTAGCTCATATATCATGCATATGTACTGTACATGAGGACTGGAGAGATAACAATTACCACCATGGGTATTATGGCCACACATATAAATAACCAACATCATAGCTGCAGATTCCTTGTTGGTCATCCATTGTAAACCCAAAATGCAAAAATTTGACTGCTCGGATATTATGTTTCAGGAGCACTGGACTTTTTTTTTTAGAATGGTGGCAAACAATTTCCATTTTCACCCTGCTGATTATATTGAGCATTGCTCATAGGAACCACATGTAGTGCCTTGGGTTCTTTGGACTATGGATGTTTGTGGACATTTTCTCCTATTGCTAGTATGCAAAGTCATCAACTCCATACTTTAGTGCACTTGGAAGGGTTAACTTGCACTATGATTTATGCCATTGTTTACACTTTATGCCTTTTTATATTGTTAAACTTGCTTTCATATAGTTATTGTACTACATCCTGTTCATTTACATTGTTATTGCACTACAAAAAATTTTAATATCGTGCAAAAGTCCATTTATTTCAATAATGCAAATTAAAAGGAATTGCATTAATGCAGCTTAAAATTAGCATTTTATGAAAAGGTTCAGTATTCTAGGCTCAAAGTGTCACACTGTAGTCTGCTAATTAATCTATACCCCCTGAGCAAAGGGTACCTCAAAATTGAGACTTTGGGGTTTTCATAAGCTATAAGCCATAATCATCCAAATTATAACAAATAAAGGCTTGAAATAGCTCCCTTTGCATGTGATGAGTCTATCTCATATATTAGTTTCACCTTTTGAGGCCTCATGCACACGACCGTTTTTTTTTAAGGTCCGCAAAAACGGCGTCCGTAGGTCCGTGATCCGTGACCGTTTTTTCGTCCATGGGTCTTCCTTGTTTTTTGGAGGATCCACGGACATGAAAAATGAAAAAAAAATCTAAGTCAAGTTTGCCATTGAAATGATAGGAAAAAACGGACACGGATCACGGACACGGATCACGGACACGGATCACAATCTTGTGTGCATCCGTGATTTTTCACAGACCCATTGACTTGAATGGGTCCGTGAACCGTTGGCCGTGAAAAAAATAGGACAGGTCATATTTTTTTCACGGCCAGGAAACACGGATCACGGATGCGGCTGCCAAACGGTGCATTTTCCGATTTTTCCACGGACCCATTGAAAGTCAATGGGTCCGTGAAAAAAAACGGAAAACGGCACAACGGCCACGGATGCACACAACGGTCGTGTGCATGAGGCCTAAGTTGCATTACTGAAATAAATGAACTTTGCACAATATTCAAATTTTTCGAGTTTCACCTGTATATATATCTGCACTGCACTGTGGAAATGGTTAGTGCACAGTCAGCTAATAATGAGAGACTTTGGGACTTTCTAACTATACACTGAGAAGATAGAAATCTTCCCTAGTAGGGACTAAAAGGGGAAATTTTGGAGGGAAAAACAGACACACTGGCCTTTTGACTGTATGGTTTCTGTTTAGGGTTTGATTCTCCACTCCACCCCTCCCACTAGAAGAAAAGCAGACTCTGCCAGACTGCACGCGTGACCAGAAGAAGAAGACACTAAGATGGGTATACTCTGCCACAGACCCTGTGCCACCAGCCCTTTGGCCAGGGTAGCAGCCTTTTGAGAGGGACCTCTAGTTCAGGCATTTCCTCAGCACAAAACCTTCTTCTGCCTGGGAGGAGACTGCAGAAGCTAGCTCAGTGCCTTGCCTGTATTGTTTTGCATTTGTGTTCCTCCAGTAAAGAAGCACACTGGTTAAAGGGGTTGTCTGGTCATATATATTGATCGTCAGAATAGGTCATAAATTTCTGATTGGTGGGGGTCCAACATTCAGGACCCCCACTTTCATAGCTGTTTGAGGAGGTGGAGCTCTATGTGAGCGCCACTTCCTGGTCATTACACCGAACACCATCTAGTCTATAGTGATGGTGTACTGTAATTACAAGTACTTGCTCCACTTAAGTGCAGCAGCTTCAAGGGTGGTTACAGCACTCAACAGGAATCTGGCTGTTATGGGTGCTCGTCTGGAAATGTTCCTGACTCCACCCAAGGAGCAACACTTTGAGACTTAGTACAATCAGACAGCACTCCAAATGATGTGATGAAATAAGTCGTGAATTTTATGCAGCCGGACATGATGCACAACAAATTATGTCAACGTTTCGGGCTAAACAGTAGCCCTTCTTTAGGCCTAGTTATGCCCACATTAGAGGAACGCTGACAGTTCCTCTTATGTGGGCTTAACTAGGCCTGATGATGGGCTACTGTTTAGCCCAAAATGTTGCCATAATTTGTTGTGCATCATGTCCAGTTGAATAAAATTCACTAATTATTTAATTACATAATTTGCAGTGCTGTCTGATTGTACTAAGTCCACAAAAGTGGAGCGCCGCCTACTCTTTAGCGACGGTGTACTGTAATTACAAGTACTTGCTCCACTAAAGTAGAGTGCCGCCTCCTCTTTAAACAACTGATCAGTGCGGTTGCCAGGTGTCAGACCCCCGCCAACCAGATATTGGCAGATATTGGCAGATATTGGCAACATATATGGCCAGACAACCCCTTAAACTGCAAATCCTTGACTACCCGGACTTATTTTCCATTGGGGTGCACCACGCCTTACCATTGCCTCCAGAGAGCAGCAACAGTGTTCAGGAGACCCGACGAAACGTTTGGGCCACCCCAAAATCTACCACTGGACATGGTTTGCCACTGATAAATACATCTTCTCCCAGTGCTGGTAAAATGCTGGGGCAGGGTACCTCATTCTAGGGGGTCAAAACCCCACCAGTCCAGCTTTTATTACTCCTCCTATAGAAAGGTAATGGATGGAAGCATACAGAGGTAAAGAGGAGGCCCCATGTACCTCTATGGGAGCCCTGTTATGTCTCCAGTAAAGAAGTACATTGGTTTACTGTAAACCCTGGCTCTCTGCATGTATTTTCCATTGGGTTGCCTTATCTTCCCCTCCTGATAATGACAACTCGACGGTGTCCGGGGGACCCAACATAGTGTTGGGAGCACCCCTTACCCACCCACTGGACATATACTGTACAGTTACATCTGGGCCACGATGTTGAAATTATTTTTTAGAATATTCCACAATAGTTTACAGCATACTGCTTTTGTTTAAAAATTCTTAAGAAGTCTGAAAATGTTGTGTTGACATTACTAACCACGTCTGCTACCCTCACCATAGTCGCTTATGAACTTTTTTTCCCCTCTGGCTAACAATGTAATAACATTCAACTCGGCGGCTGACGTGATGATGTAGTCACGCTACGTTGTGCCTCCCGCTCCTCCTCGCCACGCCGTACAAACTATGATCTGCCCTCGTTGATCCGTGGGTATTGCCGCCTCTGAGCCCTCGACCTCCCCAGCATCTTGCCTGTTTTCCTGCAGTGATTGTCGTGGCTGCCTGCTCCCACTAGGTGTTTGTGAATGGTCCCTGCTTCTGGTGCCCGTTTGCTTCTTTCTATAGACGGCCCGCCTGCCTCTCTTTACAGATCTGCGCCGTAACTACCTGTTTCCACCTAACACTCGTGGATGGTCTCTGCCTCCGGTCTCAGTCTGCCTCACCTTACCTCTCCGCTTCTTGACCCTCCGCTCTTGCGCTCCTTGCTTCCAGCCGACTTGGGATTGAGGTTTGATTAGATGTTGCCCTGCGTCCTCTTTGGTCCGTATGTTTGATCCACCCCTCCTTTCGTCTCCTGTGTATACCCTTCGATCTTCCTGTGCTTGCCTTGTTACACCAAAAGGTTTGCTCTATCTGCTGAATATACTACTGAATGGGTACTCTCCGTATATTGGATGAACTACCTTGATGAACTGTTTTTGTTCCTTTTTGTTTTTCTGGTTTCTTCTTTTTCCTTCCTTTTTTTTATTATAGAAAGTTTTGACTAGATTGAATATACTATCTTCCTCAGTGGTAATCAACATAAGAAGGAAAGGGAGGGAAGGAAGGGAAGGAAATAAGAGAAAGAGGAGGGAAGAAGGAAAAAAGGGAAAAACAGAGCGAGAGGAAAGGGGGACAAGAGAGAAGAGGGGAAAAAGGAGAAAAAAAAATGGCCCCTAAGCAAAATAGGCATTCTGCTGAGTATACATCTGCCAAAATTGGTCAGAAACTCACAGAAACTGACAAAATTTAAACAATTTTAAATCTCCAAAGGTTGTTACTACAAGAGCGGGACAAAAAGGCTGCATGATTCGGATGTAGAAAAAAAAAAAATGGATCTAGAATGGAAGAAGTATTGGATCATGATATTCAGAAGGTGGGGGTGTCTTGACCAAAGATGAAACCTCACCACTCAATGAAATCTTGAGTGCGGTTAAAAAAATGGAGAGTTAATAAAAGATATTTCAACTCAACTTGGGGTAATTCAGACCGATGTGCTTCTTATAAGAGATGATGTCTCTAAAATACAAGACAGAGTAACTACCATAGAAAAAACTGTGGTGGTCCTGGAGAAGGAAGTTAAAATGTTTAAAACAGAAATCCCCACGTTGATTCTAATACTTATTAGAAAGTAGAAAATCCCCTAAGGGATGCTGGGACCTGCACCTATAACGAGAGCAGTGCGGGGAGAGCTGTGGCTGGAGGGCCCCATATTTCCCAGGGTCTGTTCACCACCAAGCGCTGCTCCCATAGAAGTGAATGGGAGCCTACAGCGCATGTGCGGCCCAGGCTCCCATTCTCCTGATGCAGATTATTTACATATGTTTTGGACTTGCCCAGAACTATAAGAATATTGGAGGGCAATTTATAACTGCATTACCCAAAAACTGAAAGTGGTGATTCCAATTGCGGTGGAGTGTTGGATTTTGAGTGATCTTTCCAAGGTTGGGAACCATAAATATAAAAGGATTTTTTGGGTTAAAATAATGTTTTTGGCAAGGCTCTTGATTGCACGGACTTGGTTTTCATCTAATACTCCAAGTATAAATATATGGCTAAATCTCGTTTATAAGTTCAAAAGGTATAAATATGTTCTATATAAACAAAGAAACTCAGAGGATAAATAGCTCTCCCTTCATTATTCCTTTTTTTTTTTGGGGGGGGGGGGGGGCAGACGCATCGCAAAGGGGTGGAATTTTGGGAGGGTATTATGGGGGTAAGGTTTAAGAAATGGAAATAACAATTTGAATATTTTACTTTGTATGGTTATACCATTGTTTAAAAAATAAAATGTAATAAAAAAAACATTGTAATAACTTTGCAGAGTTAAAAATGTTATGCTGTGACCAAACTGTGACCACAGTTTAAGCAAATTACCACTTTGTTTTTTTACATCTCCAGTGAACGTTTCCAGCTGACTGTTCCGGGAGAGAACGTTCACCGGATCAACAGATCACCACTGGATCCCTATTGACTATAATGGGATCTGTTGGTGAGCTGACTTCTTTCCGGGTTTTGGCAGGACAAATACCACTGCATGCAGTGGTTTTTGTCCAGCCGACAGCCAGCATTTTTGCCAGATCAGTCTGCTGAATCATCTCTAAAGCCTCATTCACACGTCAGTGTTTTGGTCAGTGATTTCCATCAGTGATTGTGAGCCAAAACCAGGATTATAGGCAACACAGAGATAAGGTATAAGGGAAAGATCTGCACCTGTTCTGTTTTTAGAGCCAAACCTGGTTTTGGCTCACAATCACTGATGGAAATAACTGACCAAACACTGATGTGTGAATAAGGCTTTAGTTTTATCGTCAGACGTCGGAACAGTCCTTTAGTGCAAGAACTTTGCAATCAATAACATGGATCTCAGTTTCCTGAACCCCTCTAATTGACATTAGGGTGTTGGAGAGGATAAGGAAGATTGCGCATTAGAGTGTTGGAGAGGATAAGGAAGATTGCGCATTAGGGTGTTGGAGAGGATAAGGAAGATTGCGCTTAAACACTTAAGATTATACTGAATTATTAGATTATTAAAGAAAGAATAACCATCTCTTATATACATGGTGAAAGAAACAAACCAAACTTGATGAACATGCCTAAAGCTATTTTTATTTAGTACAGTCAGTAGCTCCAAATTTTCCCAGAAATCCCAGTGATCATCTGTTTTCATCATCTCTTTAGACTTTGAATGGAATGTCAGCCCACATGCTCGACCATCCTGTGGACAGGTGATAAATGCATTTTCTGAGAAAATCCATTTAAGTGAACTCATAAACCAAAAGGTAGAAAGGTACCACATTCAGGGTTCTTGTACTCCTACCGTACTTTGACAAATCTCAGGGAGGTGTTCGACAATTGTTGGTGCAGTCTATGGTGGTCTAGAGACAGTGAGTGGCCTAATAGTAAACTACTAGGTGGTTTATAGCAGGTGAGGGTGAAAGGGTCCATCATATTGGCCAGAAGTGTGTTTATAACTATTCAGGATATCTGGGTGGCACTTAAGTGGGAGCTGCAATGGCAGCCAATAGTAGTACTCTTAAATTCAGATGTTACAAAGAAATGGTTGAAGAGGGTTTTTAGATTTCATTGGGAAAGTTCTTTGAACTTAATATGATTCACAGACAGCCCAAGATACAGACCACCTGGTGCAATGTTGGATTATAGCTCCAGAAAATGACTGTGACTAAGCATTTCTTTGGAGGAAGAGTTATTTAAAGATAAATGAAATCTGATCATTTTCAGATCTCGTGGTCTTTAATGAGCTATTAAATGAAGTTGTCATCAAAAAGAATCCTGTGGTGAAGCAAACCTCAAGGGACGTACATAAATAATTTCAGATACTACATTGTGGGAGCAGGAACGGCAACCTTAGTCCAGCTCATCTCTAAAGGGTATGCACAGCTACAGAAGATACAGCTGCAATGTAACACTAGACTGTATAGCTGGTCCTATATGTGCGGAGCTAAATCCATGTCTGAATGCCGAGGAGAGAGCTGGGTCTTGTGCTGTAAAAATGTCAAAACACCCCTAAAAAATATAACAAGAACCATACTAATCGAATTATCTCTAAGGCTACTTTCACACTAGCGTTTTTGCTGGATACGGCAGGGTTCAGCAAAAACGCTTCCGTCTGCATCCGTTATGAACGGATCCGGTTGTATTATCTTTAACATTGCAAGGACGATTCCATCATGGATTCCATTGAAAGTCAATGGGGGACGGATCCGTTTTCTATTGTGTCAGATAGTGTCAGAGAAAACAGATCTGTCCCCATTGACTTGCATTGTGGGTCATGACGGATCCGTCTTGAACCGCATCCCATGAAGGAGAGAAAACCACAGCATGTTGCAGTTTGCTCTCCGGTATGAGAACGGAACGGAATGCATTTTGGAGCATTCTGTTCTGTCCAGTTATGTTTTGTCCCCATTGACAATGATTGGGGACAAAACGGAAGCGTTTTTCTCCAGTATTGAGACTCTATGACAGATCTCAATACTGGAAAATAGAAATGCTAGTGTGAAAGTAGCCTAACTAACATATGAGGAGCCCACATCACAGTAGTAGAGTGGCTTCTGTGTGTTTTTTGTGGGATTGAATAGATTCCAAAGGGAAAGGAAACATAATAGAAAAAGCATGCACCAACCATACTGCAACCAAAATATGTGAACTGGGCCTAATCATTTTACACTGTTCAATATTGCTTATAAATTCAGGTTCACATAGGACAGTTTTCGATGCATCATTTCTGATCCGGTTATGGAATGGATATAAAAAAAAAGGAGATGAACAAATCTTTCTTGTATGTTTTTCCTCCCTTTAGGATCAATTCCTGGCTTTGCCTCAAAACAAGGCATCTAAACTGTACCAAACGGCTCTGTGTGATTGTGGCCTTAGAGCCCGAACAGAAGCACTATCATCAGATTTACTAGGAGGAACTAACCTACCTGAGACAATAAGACAAAGAAGAGAAAGCCCATTGAGGACATCTCAGTATCTACCATAATCAGCAATATCACTGATAAAAAATAAACACCTCATTTATGAACTAGAACAGAACCACATGCCATTCTGGGAGCTGGCTCATTTGAACAAGGTACTTGGTATTAGGAGAAGGCACCATTAGTTTATAGGCTCACATTATCTATCTTTTCAGCTCATATGGAATCGTGGCCAGAATCTAAGGCTCTAAAATGTATTTCCTTCAGATACGATTTAGCTCCTCAGATTCCTTCTGATCCCAAATGAGATACAAACACACCACAAATATGCAAACATATGGAGGACTTTTTGGCCTTTTCTTGTTCTTATGAACTTAACCCTTTCACTGCATTGATTTAGCAATGCTCAATATCCTGCTATGGTCAGTGTTGCATACACAGTGGCTAAAGTATCGTGTACATTTTAGTGGCACAACTTAAAAAAGAAGAGCATCTGCCACCATTTTATTATGTAGATTTAATATTATCTCATATCCGGTATATTGTCTCATTAAACCAACCCCTTCTGAGATTGAAGCTGAGTCGGCTTTCTTGTGGCCAGCCATACATGTTCCGAACTACAGTAAATGATGTGCTGTTACAGGCCAGCTTTGAAATGAATTTACAACTATGTAATACATGGATGGACTAGGTCCACTAGGGTAGGAGAAGCTCTGTAGTGGCTCTCTGTTCTGGCAAATACAGAATGATCCTAAGGGAGGACCCCCATCCCCCCAACAGGGGCGAAATGGGAACCTAAAGTGACCCTGGAAAAAAATACCTAAAAGTGGACCAATATTATGGTAAAAGGGTCTAAATTGACAGAAGGCGTGGCAACAAAAGTAGGAGGGTCAGCAATACCATAGAGCAAAATACCACATACCACAGAGCTGCACAATATCTTGCCCCAAACGCTATCCCTCCAAGTTGGCCATCAAGAGCAGTCATTTTCTCTCCTCCTCTTCCAGTTGTCTCTGATTAAGATATGGAGCAGGGGGCTTAGGAGGGGAAATGCAGGACATAGTTGAATCAGAAGGGCATCTTGGTGGCCGGGTACAGAGCACCTGATTCTCACCGAGTTATTTACCACTGATAGCTTATTCTGTACCCAGCCAGCAGCAGAGATGGGGGTTTGGGTGGGCCCCTGGGAATCGGCCCACTGGGAAATTTCCCTGTGAGGTCTACGGCCAATCCGCCCCTCGATGACCTTCATCTTCCATAACTGAACATACTGAAAGGTGTTGGATTGATGAGACAATCTCTGAACAAGCCTATGGTATGAACCTTGTGTATTAAGTAAATGTGACTAAAATTCCACTTGTCCGGCAATAACGAGCCAGTTAGCCATCAATACAACACAGCCTACTGTTATCTTTATTTTCTTCATTAGAAAAGGGGGGCTTTTTAATGTACCCCAGGCCAAATAGGAAGGGTCCCCTTTTAAAATGTGCAAAAATGTAATGACTTTTAGGGAGAAAGACTATCCTTCATATGTTGTCATTGTCCACTCCTACCTCCTCCAGAAATGATGTGGTGGATACAGCTAAATAAGACGATGTCCTATACATAATAGTCCTAGCACCCTTATATACTCTTGTAAAAGGGTGGTTGCTGTGTGATCAGTACTTACCATTTCTTGCCTCCCACCAGATGCTGCTGTACTCTATAGCCAAAGAATGCATCTTTGGATCCTTGGATGATCCTTGGTTTCTTGTCATCAATGTTAAATGTGTCAGTCAGACCTAAAAAAAAAAAAAAAAGATGGAGTACATAGAGAACAATGTGCTTGCAGTAGTTAAGGCTACATAGAAAACCTGAGCATATCATTGGACCGATCCTGATACTTTTGCCTCCATCAACCAAAATATCCGTCCAGTAAAGTGGGTGCCGGATGCAGCTACTTAGTGATTTTCACCTCTGTTGTTCTGAGATGACAGCATCTAGCTCCTGGGTCCCAGTGCAAAACCTGTAACAGGACCCCCATGAACTGTTTATACTGGTGTCTTCTTTGTGGGACAAGAGTCATTAGGCCCACTAAGTCCTACTAAGCAGGGCCCAGGTGTGACTGCTACTTCTGTAATCCTATATAACAGGGATGGCCAACCTGAGGCTCTCCAGCTGTTGCAAAACTACAACTCCCAGCATGCACACACTGCCTACAGCTTTCAGACTACAGAAGGGCATGGTGGGAGTTGTAGTTTTACAACAGCTGGAGAGCCGCAGGTTGGCAGTCGCTGATATATAAACTGAACAAAAATATAAACACAACACTTTCGGTTTTCTCCCATTTTGCATGAGCTGAACTCAAAGATCTGAAACATTTTCTACATACACAAAAGACCCATTACTCTCAAATATTGTTCACAAATCTGTCAAAATCTGTGTTAGTGAGCACTTCTCCTTTGCCGAGATAATCCATCCCACCTCACAAGTGTGGCATATCAAGGTGCTGATTAGACAGCATGAATATTGCACAGGTGTGTCTTAGACTGCCCACAATAAAAGACCACTCTGAAATGTGCACAGTTTTGCCTTACTGGGGGATCAGAAAATCAGTCAGTATCTGTTGTGGCCACCATTTGCCTCACGCAGTGCAACACATCTCCATCGCATAGAGTTGATCAGGTTGTTGATTGTGGCCTGTGGAATGTTGGTCCACTCCTCTTCAATAGCTGTGCGAAGTTGCAGAATATTGGCAGGAACTGGAACACGCTGTCGCATACGCGGATCCAGAGCATCCCAAACATGCTCAATGGGTGACATGTCCGGTGAGTATGCTGGCCATGCAAGAACTGGGATGTTTTCAGCTTCCAGGAATTGTGTACAGATCCTTGCAGTATGGGGCCGTGCATTATCATGCTGCAACATGAGGTGATGGTTGTGGATGAATGGCACAACAATGGGCCTCAGGATCTCGTCACGGTATGTCTGTGCATTTAAAATGCCATCAATAAAATGCACCCGTGTTCGTTGTCCATAACATACGCCTGCCCATACCATAACCCCACCGCTACCATGGGCCACTCGATCCACAATGTTGACATCAGCAAACTGCTCACCCACACAACGCCACACATGCTGTCTGCCATCTGCCCTGAACAGTGAAAACCGGGACTCATCCGTGAACAGAACGCCTCTCCAACGTGCCAGACGCCATCGAATGTGAGCATTTGCCCACTCAAGTCGGTTATGACGACGAACTGCAGTCAGGTCCAGACCCCGATGAGGACGACCAGCATGCCGATGAGCTTCCCTGAGACGGTTTCTAACAGTTTGTGCAGAAATTATTTGGTTATGCAAACCGATTGTGGCTGCAGCTGTCCGGGTGGCTGGTCTCAGACGATCATGGAGGTGAACATGCTGGATGTGAAGGTCCTGGGCTGGTGTGGTTACACGTGGTCTGCGGTTGTGAGGCCGGTTGGATGTACGGCCAAATTCTCTGAAACGCCTTTAGAGACGGCTTATAGTAGAGAAATGAACATTCATTGCTCGGACAACAGCTCTGGTAGACATTCCTGCAGTCAGCATGCCAATTGCACGCTCCCTTAAACGTTGCGACATCTATGGCATTGTGCTGTGTGATCAAACTGCACATTTCAGAGTGGTCTTTTATTGTGGGCAGTCTAAGGCACACCTGTGCAATATTCATGCTGTCTAATCAGCACCTTGATATGCCACACCTGTGAGGTGGGATGGATTATCTCGGCAAAGGAGAAGTGCTCACTAACACAGATTATCCTTAGGATAGGTCAATAATATGAGAGGTGTGGGGGTATACAGGCAGAAACAATACAGACACTTAAGTACGGAGCAATTTAGTAGATTTATTAATGCACATTTATTCATTAGTTCTCCAGGTCAAAAAGAGGAACATTTACAGGTAGGAACAAAGATGGACAGAGGGTCTTGGGTTAAAAAGAGGGACTGTCCCTCCAAAAGAGGGACACTTGAGAGGTCTGCAACCCCTGTCACCCGCATTGACTAGCTGTTGATCCAGAAGTAATCAGTGCTGCAGCTGCTACTCCTGTTCAACTTCATGAGAGCTCAGATGCAGTACCTGAGAATGACCACTACACAGTGTACAGCGCTGTGATGTTCTAGCTCCATACATTGCTTCCGGAAACTGTGACTACCACAGCTGATCAGTATGGGTGTTGGGTCTCTGACCATCACTGATCTCATATTGATGATGTATCCTAGGCATCTATTGGTCAATATGTTGGTCATGGATAGGTCATCAATGTGTTAGACCTGGAAAGCACCTTTAATTTTCTTTAAAAATAACTTTTGCCATTAACACCAGACATTTCTTCCCCTGTCCACGGAACATTCCCTAAATAGCCGTTTGGGTTACTAACATGCCTTGTGGCAAATCTGAGACAAGTGACAAGGTTTCTCTTAGGCTTTACCAGAGTGACATACCAGAGGGGGGTCAATGTCAAAAATTCCCACAAAAAATATGTATTTTAATCAGGGGCCATTTCTATGCGTCTTAAAGGGAAACTCTGAAAAATGTGCCCTGCTGGAGCCTAACATTTTTTTATTTAAGGCCACAGGAGTACAGGCCCCAAACATTAGGCATTCACCGGACAGAAAACATCAAATGATTATATGGCTGGAGGTATATTAGACGGTCATTGGATATCAATTTTACTTCAGGCCAGTGGAGTACAGGCCCCAAAAAGTATTCAGTCACTGTACAGAAAAGAACAATTGATAATGTGGCTGGAGGTACATTAGGCGGTCACCATATAACAATTTTACTGTTGGCAAGTTAGATTACAGGCCCCAAAAATGATGCATTCACTGTACATAAAATATCAAGTAATTATGTGGCCGGAGGTATATTAGACGGTCAATGGATATAAATTTTAATGCACGCCAGTGGACTACAGGCCATAAAAATTATTAATTCACTGTACAGAAAAGAACAATTGATAATGTGGCTGGAGGTACTTTAGGCGTTTACCGTATAACAATTTTACTGTTGGCCAGTTAGATTACAGGCCCCAAAAATTATGCATTAACAGTACATAAAAGATCAAGTGATTATGTGGCCGGAGTTATATTAGACGGTCAATGGATATCAATTTTAATGCAGGCCAGTACAAATACATGTCAAGTACATATGTTTAAAAGAACAAAAAATATAAAATTGGATTAAAAACATGACTAATGAAATCCCCCCTCTTGAAAACCCCCCAAATAATAATAGTTGAAATTCGATAACACGTGGTCATCACAGGTGTTGAATTCCTCTGAGGTCCCAAACATTAGGCATTCACTGGACAGAAAAGACCTTTTATGCCGCTGTATTTACATAAGAAAGGGACCATTCTTTGTTCTGGGTGGTGGCGCCGTTCTCTTAAAATAAAGACTTTCAAATATGCTAATGAGCCACTAGGTGCTATTAGGGAATTGCTTCAGCACCTAGAGGCTCGGCCTACGCACCCCCAGGTCCAGTTGATTGACTATCGAGTTCTCCTCAGTGTCCCGTAAATCCCGCGCCTGCGCCGTCCTGTTTAGTATTCAGCGCAGGCACAGTGAGTGAAGTACGCGCTCCTGCTGCCGGCTTTCTTCCTTCGGCGCAGACGCAATGAGGAAGCCGGCAGCAGGAGCGCGTCCATCACTCACTGCGCCCACGCCAAATACTAAACAGGACGGCTCAGGCGCGGGATTTGCAGGACGATGAGGAGAACTCGAAAGTCAATCAACTGGACCTGGGCCTGCCAAAGGGTGCGTAGGCCGAGCCTCTAGGCCCTAATAGCACCTAGAGGCTCATTAGCATATTTTAAAATCTTTATTTTAAGAGAACGGCGGCAGGCAGGGAGTTATAAAGCATACTGTTATGTACTGCTGACATTAGCACATCGCTAATGTCAGTCAGCTACGTAATGTTATTTCACATGACAGAAACCCTTTAACCCGATGTAGTCGGACACCGGTCGGTCTAGGCGTTCCCTGAGGCTGGATCTGGAGGTCAGCTTTCAATGGGTTGGCTGCAAGAATGATCTCATATCCGAAGTGACCAACACATCTTCAAACCACCCTCTGCTTGCATGCACTGTAGGATTGGTATTTGCAACTGTTTCTCTGTGGGTGGAAATTCCTCTGCCAGCGCCCGCAACAGCAGAATGCAACATCTCTCGAAGCAAGGCCTAGAAATGCTGCATTCTAAAGGCCCTCTGTGATGCTGGTAACATGTCCGCCATTTTGTGTTTGTACCAGGGATCTAAGTACGTTGCCACCCAGTACTGGTCCTTGCCCTTTATGCTTTTCATACGGGGGTCCCTCTTCAAACACTGGAGCATGAAGGCCCCTGATTTGCACTAAATTGGAAGCGGTGGAGCGGCCTGGCTCCTGCTCATCGCCCAGGAGAATGTCGTCCTCGGTCTCCTCTACGGACAACACCAGGGATCCCAGAAAAGTTTAAAGACTGCTCTTCTTGATCCTCCTTCTCCTCCCCCCAGGCACTATCCTCCTCTGACTCCTCTTCAGACTCCTGCTGACTTGTCTGAGATGGAGTTGCTCCCCCAGGGAATTCATGCAGCATTGCGACTTCCTCATCTTCCAGCTCCTGCTCCTCGACGGCTTGATCAATGACACAACGCAATGCATGCTCCAGAAAGAAGGCTTAAGGTACGATGTCACTGATGGTGCCCTGGCTGCTACTGACCAGTTTGGTGATCTCATTAAATGGCCGCAGAAGTCTGCATGCGTCGCGCATGAGCAGCCACTGGCCCAGTGAAAAAAAAAAACAAGCTCCCCAGAACCTGTCCTGCCGCAGAGTTCGTACTGGTAGTCGTTAACGGCACATTTCTGCTGGAGCAGCCTATCAAGCATATACAAGGTGGAGTTCCAGCACGTCGAGCAGTCACAAATCAGACGTCTGATGGGCAAGTGGTGTCACCGCTAAACATCAGCAAGGCGAGCCATGGCCATGTAAGATCTTCTAAAATGGCCAGAGATTTTCCTGGCCTGCCGCAAGACGTCCTGGATCGCGGGGTATTTGGCAAAGAATCGCTGCACGACTAAGTTCAGGACGTGTGCCATGCACGGCACCGTGTGTCATTTTGCCTTGTTTCAGCTCGCTCAGCAGATTGGCACCGTTGTCACACACCACTTTACCAACTGTCAAATTGAGCGGGGTCAGCCACTGATCGGTCTGTGACCGCAGAGCTGAAAGGAGTGCAGGACCGGTGTGGCTCTTGGCTTCCAGGCACAACAGCCACAGCACAGCATAGTTGTTCCAATAGTGTTTGTCCCTCTGTATAGCTGCGGTATCTAGGGAGAACCACACACAAATGCTGCACAATACAAATGCACTATATAGAAATTATATTATAGGTATATCACACCCCTGCCTCAGTTAGTTTTTTGGGGGGCAACTGGTATATTACAACAGTTGCAATTAGTTGTTCCAATAACATTTGTCCCTCTGTATAGCTGCGGTATCTCAGCAGAACCGCACGCAAATGCTGTACAAGCACTATATATAAATTATATTATAGGTATATCACACCCCTGCCTAAATCAGCTTTTTTGGGGGACAACTAATATATCACACCAGTTGCAATTAGTTGTTTCAATAGCGTTTGGTCCTCTGTATAGCTGCGGTATCTAAGCAGAACCGCACACAAATGCTGCACAAGCACTATATATAAATTATATTATAGGTATATCACACCCCTGCCTAAATCAGCTTTTTTGGGGGACAACTAATATATCACACCAGTTGCAATTAGTTGTTTCAATAGCGTTTAGTCCTCTGTATAGCTGCGGTATCTAAGCAGAACCGCACACAAATGCTGCACAATACAAATGCACTATATAGAAATCATATTAGAGGTATATCAAATCCTTGCCTCAATCAGTTTTTTTGGGGGAAACTGGTATATCACACCAGTTGCAATTAGTTGTTCCAATAGCGCTTGTCCCTCTGTATAGCTGCGGTATCGCAGCAGAACCACACACAACTGCTGCACAATACAAATGCACTATAATATACTGTCTATGTTAGAAAGTATATTATAAGTATATCACACCCCTCAGTAAGTCACACCTATCGATAGCACACCTATACCAGTCCTTAAAAGGACTTTTGTGGCCCTATTAGCTGGCGTTTGGTGTCCCTAACAGTCTGTCCCTGCTCCACACAGCAACCTCTCCCTACACTGGCAAAACACTGAATGTAAAATGGCGGCCAGAACAGGTTTATTTATAGGGTAGGGGGTATGTCCATGTGCTGAAACGTCTCAATTGGCTGTCCTGTACCACCTGATGGATGAGTCATGGGTCAAAATTCGGCACATTACAAAAGAATATGGCGCCAGTGGACATCGCCATATGTTCGCCTTTTCAGCGAACCGCGAACAAGCAAAATTTGCCGCGAAACGACCGACGGGCGAACCGCAAGGCCATCTCTACATGGCAATGTATGACCAATGAGAATATACCACATTCACAATCACTATGCAGAGATATGAAGGTATATATAGCCGGGGTTAATCTACTGTTCACATTGTGTGGGTGCTACTGTTGGTGTACGGTATATTTCAGAATATTCACTTGTGCTCCAAAGCATTGCATGAACCTAGATAAAGACTTGCTGTTATTAAATCTCGTTCTGGAGCTGTCATTGACCTGCATAGATAAGCCTTAGGCCTAGTTCACACGACCGTATGGCTTCTTCAGTGTTTTGCGGTCCGTTTTTCACGGATCCGTTTTTCCATTTTTTGTTTCCGTTGTGTTTCCGTTTCTGTTCTGTTTTTCCGTTCCGTTTTAACGTATGCCATGTACAGTATACAGTAATTACATAGAAAAAATTGGGCTGGGCATAACATTTTCAATAGATGGCCCAGAAAAAAACGGAACGGATATGGAAGACATACGGATGCATTTCCGTATGTGTTCCTTTTTTTGCGTACCCATTGACTTGAATGGAGCCATGGAACGTGATTTGCGGGCAATAATAGGACATGTTCTATCTTTCAACGGAATGGAAAAACGGAAATACGGAAACGCAATGCATACGGAGTACATTCAGGTTTTTTTTTGCGGAACCATTGAAATTAATTGTTCCGTATACGGACCGTACACTCGCAAAAAAAGTTCGTGTGAACTAGGCCTTAGTGTACTCCAGAAACTGCCCTACATCTGCTTTTCTTTTGTGCTCAGACTCATGGCACTTCTAATGGTGTCTGGAGCAAAGATTTTGCCAACACATTTTCCTCAGCGACAGAACAATAAATTCAATAAAGTCTCTTTATGAGCAAAAGAAAGCAGAAAAATCTCTGGAAATAATTCTGGCTATTAAAACCAAAGCTGCATTCAACCATCATGGTGAACATATGGTCAGAAACGTAATTGTATGCACTGTCATTAACACTTTTTTGACTATTAAATTCTATAGGCACATTGCAATATATGTTATATATCAAGCTGTTCTTGTTTTTAGTGCAACGTATACCTAGTATATCGCCTGAGGAAGCGGTGCATGGCATAGTGATTTTCAAGCACTAGGCATAAAACAGTATATTAGTTTTTTTATAAAAACTCACTGGAACATGGATTGATAAGATTAGACTCCAACATGTAGTAGAATAGATTTGTTTTCTGTAGTTGATCAAATTTAGAAGAATTATAGAGTTTTTTGGGAAGACTCTTTAAAGGGGTGAAATCACCATTAAATTTTATTTGAACAAAATTCAACATGAAAAACTAGTTACTATTGTGATTTATTTTTTTGTTATAAAAATGCTCCAAATATGAGATATTCTCTTTATTAAATTATAATGGTACCCCCTAGTGTTTAATTTGTATAGTAATGTGCACGTCTGCCTACTGAGGTGGTCACACATGCTCAGTTCCATCCTTCAACTGCCACCAGCTGTATCTACTGTTAGAAACTGTGAAAGTTAAAGTGTAACTGCCATTTTATTTTTATTTGTGTAATGTATAGGAGCAATGATGCTGACATTTTTGTAATATACTTCAACTACTGAAATTGAACATTATTATTAGAAAAATAGCTCTATAGTGGCCCATTTTGAGCCTTAGCAACGCTGTGAAGACCTTCTCAACACTGACCGTTATATAAACAGAAGACAGAGGAGCATTGCTAAGTCTCAAAATGGGCCACTTTAGAGCTATTTTTCTAATAGAAATGTATGATTTCAGTAATTAAAGTATATTACAAAAATGGTCAGTATCACTGAGTCATACACTAACAAGTTGCCTAAGAGACCCAGCCTGAGGCTGGATCTCCTCGGCACCCATAGAAGGCAGTTCCCAATGCCGTGCTAGGGCATCGGGCTGCCTTGTGTCGCATCGGTTCCCTGCCACAGCAGCGTGGGGACTCAATGCGATCACTCACCCAACCCAAACCCCTTCTATGTCGCGGTCAGCGCGGACCGCAGCATAGAAGGGGTTAATCTGCCGCCATCGGCTTTTACAGCGATGCCGGCGGATACAGCAGAGGCCAACATTACACCAATAAAAATAAAATAGAAATTACACTTTACCCCTTCCCGACCTATGACGTACTATGACGTACGTTAATAGTACGTCATAGGGATCGCGCGGGCACCGGAGCTGTGCGTGCGTGATCACTGCAGGGGCCCGGCAGTCCATGGTAGCCGGGCCCCTGCTGTATCCATCGGCATCTCTGTAAAAGCCGATGCCAGCGGATTAACCCCTTCTATGCCGCGGTCCGCGCTGACCGCGACATAGAAGGGGTTTGTGTCGGGTGAGTGATCGCATCGAGTCCCTGCGCTGCTGTGGCAGGGAACCGATGCGACACAAGGCAGCCCGATGCTGTGCAATGGCTGCCCAATGCCTTGCACGGCATCAGGAACTGCCTTCTACGGGTGCAGAGGAGATCCATCCTCAGGCCCGGTCTCCTAGGCAACCTGTTAGTGTATGACTCAGTGTCATGCACTAACAGGCAATGCATTACAATACAGATGTATTGTAATGCATTGCAGACGGGATCAAAACCCCAAAAGTGAACATCATAAATAAAGTAAAGAAAAAAAGTAATAAAAAAGTGTTTTTAATAAAATTAATAAAGTAAAAAAGAAAAAAACGCCCCTTTCCCCTTATTTTATAATAAAAAACAGAATAAAATAAAAAAGCTATGGCTCTCAGACTATGGAGACACTAAAATATTATTTCGGTTTCAAAAATGCTATTATTGTGTAAAACTTAAATAAATAAGAAAAAGTAGACATATTAGGTATTGCTACGTGCGTAACAATCTGCTCTATAAAAAGTCACATGACCTAATCCCTCAGGTAAACTCTGTAAAAATAAAAAATAAAAAATAAAAACGGTGCCAAAACATTCATTTTTTGGTTACCTTGCCTCACCAAAAACATAATATAGAGCAATTAAAAATCATATGTACCCCAAAATAGTACCAATAAAACTGGCACCTTATCCCCTAGTTTCCAAAATGTGGTCCCTTTTTTGAGTTTCTACTGTAGGGGTGCATCAGGGGGGCTTCAAATGGGACATGGCATCTAAAAACCAGTTCAGCTAAATTTGTCTTCCAAAAACCATATGGTGTTCCTTTCCTATTGCGCCCTGCCGTGTGCCTGTACAGCAGTTTACGACCACATATGGGGTGGTTTCTGTAAACCGCAGAATCAGGGTAATAAATATTGAGTTTTATTTGGCTGTTAACCCTTGCTTTGCTACTGGAAAAAAATTATTAAAATGTCAAATCTGCCCAAAAAGTGAAATTCTCAAATTTTATCTCCATTTTCCATTAATTCTTGTGTAACACCTAAAGGGTTAACAAAGTTTGTAAAATCAGTTTTGTATACATTGAGGGGTGTAGTTTCTAAAATGGGCTCATTTGTGGGTGGTTTCTATTATGTAAGCATCAAAAGTGACTTCCGACCTGAACTGGTCATTAAAAAATGTCCCCAAAAAATAAAATGTCATTTTCAAAATGATCCAAACATGGAGTAGACATATGGGAAATGTAAATTAATTACTATTTTTGGAGGTATTACTATCTATTATAAAAGTAGATAAATTGAAATTTGCTAATTTTTGCACATTTTTGGTCAATTTGGTATTTTTTTATAAATAAAAATGATATTTTTTTACTCATTTTTACCACTCTCATGAAGTACAATATGTAACGAGAAAACAATCTCAGAATGGCCTGGATAAGTAAAAGCGTTTTAAAGTTATCACCACATAAAGTGACAGTGTCAGATTTGCAAAAAATGGCCTGGGCAGGAAAGTGAAACAGGCCCGGGGTTGAAGGGGTTAAAGGGAGAGATCTGCAGCACTAAGAAAACACCTTCTGATCTGTGATAGGAGAGGGCTGCAGCAGAAAGGACACTCTTCCTCATCTGTGAGAGGGAGAGTGTTGCAGCAGAAAAGACACGTCTCCCTGACCTGTGATCAGAAGAGAGCTGCAGCAGAAAGGAGACACCTCCCTGAGATCTGAACTGAAGAGAGCTGAAGCAGAAAGGACATGCCCCCAAACTGCGATGGCAAGAGAGTTGCAGCAGAACATATACGTTCCCTGAGCTGTTATAGGGAAAGGGCTGCAGCAGAAAGCCCCCTGAGCTGCCAGCTTCAACAGAATCTAGCAGAGAAATTGGAGCAATGAATGGGGAGATTGCTGGATCCATGTGAGGTACAGGGCTGGTTCTAGCGTTATTAGAAAGATATTGTTATATACAATATGAGGTCTGATTTTCATTTTTTACATCAATCATGGGATAATCCCTTTAACTCCTTGCACTAGACAAAGAGATTTTGGACAGTTGATGACTCTGCAGTATTTACTTCTGCGAGGCGTACATATGGAATAGCTGCAAAGTCCACTTAGGCCTACTCCCTCTTTATACTATAATGATCTAATAAAGCAACAATTTAGTAATTGGGGTAGAACTGCAGATTGTAAGCTCAGGCAGACATGAATTCTCTGTTAAAGTTTCCAAATAACCACAAACCAAAACAGCTTGTTTCAGCAATATAAAAGTAATGCTAGATTTAAAACACACTGGAATACCCCTACTATTTCCAGCTCTTTTCCTATGCTCTAGACATAGAATAACATAAGGTTGTCAAAGGCAGTGATAGGGGCAGCTGAATAAATGTTACACGCACCACAATGACGTATGCACAGAGGCATTACCGGAAACATGTTGAGTAATGTTATCAATGTATACTAATATGCAGACAACCCCTTTAAAATGAAAGTCATCGCAGCGTTTATTGCCTGCCGGGCCGGCTAATTATACTGATGGAACATTCAGCTGGCCAGAAATTTCCTCTGTTAGAGAAATGTAGTATTCGAGCCCAAGCCCACGAGAGTGGAGGTCACTCCTTTTCACAACTTTTCACTGTGGTTCATAGAGGGGGGTCTCTCTGGTGGGGGTTCAATCCTTATGACTTCTGTATGCACAAATAGAACATATGAACAGGGGTTGTCCTCAAGATACAACCCCTTTAAAGGGTTGTCTCTCTCGACAGTGCAGAAGGAAATTATGGGGGCATTACATACCAAACTATATGTGAGGGATTATTTTGTATGTAGGGGAGGAAGGGCTTAAGAAGAGTTATTGGAATGCATCCTGGGAGATGCAGGTGCTTGATTGCCTCATATGAGCTGCTGCCCTCCCAGAGAAAGGAAAGAAAGTTCTCCAGATAAGTGAGGAAATAAAAGTTTTACATTTGGAGGAAACCCCCTTTTATGGTATGTTGATGTATGGTATGTGAGTGAGGCTTCTACATGATTTTGCCATGATCAAATTAGATTTAGCCAAGGCCGTCTACAGGTTTATGTGGATCCTTGGGCAGCAGAGTCTCAGTGGGCCTCCTGTCCATCAGACTGAAAGGCATCAGTTGATGGGGTGCTATTTATTGCTTAAAATGATGGACACCACTACACAACCCGACAGACCCCAAGTTAGTGGGGTCCATCAAGCATTGTAGGTTCATTGTGTGACAAATGTTACCTCTTGAATTATGTTTTTCCACTTCTGTGACAGAACAGAAAAATGGAAATCACAACGCAGATGTGAAATCACCCAATCCTAGTCCAAATATCCGCAGCCAGGAGCTCACTTATCCATACCAGGGCCAGATGTGCAGTCTTCCAGGCAGCCAGAGAAAGCTGTAGATTTGCAATGACCTTTACTAAGAACTATGCTCATCCAGACATCTGGGCTCAGGTACATGCACACTCTTCCAGAGACTCAGGTCCACGACTAACATACATTATGCTCACTTACATTATATATGTGCATAAGTATATATAGTGATCACTTATGCATATATAAAGTAAAAATTGTATTTTCTATTATTATGTTTTTTGTGGGTGCATCTTATGGTCCAGTGCATCTTATAGTCTGAAAAATACGGTATTTTCAGTTCCACTCATATATTATACCACCGCCCTGTGTCTGCAGGACGTCGCAGGTACTGGATTACTAGGAGAAATACAGTGGCCACAGAGAGGAGATTCCTTATTAGCATCCGCAGCTGCAGACAGAGGACAGCAAGTAAGGGAGGAGACTGACAAAAAGGCGGTTTAAAATTAAAAACATGCTGTCATCTAAGCAGAGGGACCCCCAGAGTACAGCAGGACCTGGCATCTGCTGTCACGGCTGAGGATGGGGAAAACCCTCAGCCGTGCGATGCCAGAAGATGTTAATTGGTACTCAGCCAGAACAACAGAAATAGGGAGCAGGTCACCTCCTATTGCGTCCCTAATCTGACCCTAAACTCCTAACCGTATGAGCCAACCCTGATGGTAGGAGGGCTCATACACCGGAACCTAATAGTCCCTGCTAGCCCTCAGGGTGGCCATGGACTAGGAGCTGGGTAGACAACCTGTTCCTCCTGGACGCGGAGAAACAGGAGTCTAAAGTGGCCAAGCTACAAAGAAAAGGGAGACATGAACAACTTATGGCAATGGCAGGTAAATGTAACAAATACAACACCTACCTGCCACAGACAAAAAGCCTGGAACCCATGTGCAAGTGCTGCTGTCCACAACACCACAAACAGACACAGCACACACCACACAATCACACAGGAACCCAGGACCATAAGCTGCAAAGAATAAAGACCAAACAAACATCTTCATAACATCATGTGACATAAATCTATGACCACAAGGGTGGCCCCCACTGGCAGATGGTAAATAACAGGAGGATGTCTCCAGCAACCATGGCTGAAGAACCCCTCAGCTAACTGAAACCAGCAGAGGCTTTATAGCCCAAAGTGGCCACACCCACACTCAGACACACCCAGTGCACACACACTGAGGGAGTTAACCCTTCCTTAACCAGGGAGTGTAGTGAAACCACATAAAGGGGAACACACAAACCAACTCTCACTGCAGCTGTTACCGTCGACAACGACATGCGTGGCAAACGTGTCCTGGGAGCCGGCCAGAAGGCCGAGACACTGCCACCACATGTACACAACACCACACATTGCCACGGGCAGCCACAGGCGAAGGGAAAATGTCAGAGTGCACACATAACATAAAACACAGTGCACACCAGACATTCAAAGTGCCTACAAACACACACACATAACCAAAGGCAGCCGCACGCATACCTGTTGTCCGTGGCAACCGCACTTGAGGCAACCTACTAAGTGCCCCCAGCTGCGGCTGACACAACACCAGACCGCGGGCAAGTGCATGCGGCTCCCAAGGAGTCACGACCATGGTCGTGACATCTGCTGACTTTAGCTCCCTATAAGCTGTAGGCAAATCAGGACCGATCATAGGTCCCACTGGGCTTGCGGTGGTGTTCATAGCAAGTTGGACAAATATTCTTTATGCTTGTCAAACCGGTGGTGGTGTGGTCCACTGACAATCAGTTGTCCATGGTCACATGTACTGATAGCTGACCCTGCATCTATCTCACTACAAATAGTACTGGCCTGTAACAGAAAGTTCAAGGACCCTGTAGCAAATAATGGATGGAATCCAACCTTGACTACTGACTGCAAGTAAGTTCAAAAAATGAGAATTATCATCCATACCTTCTGCAATTTTCTTTTTCTTGTTCACTCCAGGTTTCCTTTTTATGCACATTTGACTTCTCAATCTATCATGTAGATTCTTTCTTTTCCAGAGGCCAGAGAAGATATCACTATCTGCCCTTCACTTTAATGCATCCACAACCGTGGAGCTGAACCTCCTCCTATGCTAGGCTCAATTGACCCCTCAGCTGCTTGACCCCTAACTAGTGCTCACAGGGGGCGTAACTAGAATTCATAAGACCCCATAGAAAAATAAGATGGGAGTCCCCTACCACCTAGTGTAAGAAAATTAGACAGGCAATAACTAAATGTACACTACGTGCAGAATTATTAGGCAAATGAGTATTTTGACCACATCATCCTCTTTATGCCTGTTGTCTTACTCCAAGCTGTATAGGCTCGAAAGCCTACTACCAATTAAGCATATTAGGTGATGTGCATCTCTGTAATGAGAAGGGGTGTGGTCTAATGACATCAACACCCTATATCAGGTGTGCATAATTATTAGGCAACTTCCTTTCCTTTGGCAAAATGGGTCAAAAGAAGGACTTGACAGGCTCAGAAAAGTCAAAAATAGTGAGATATCTTGCAGAGGGATGCAGCACTCTTAAAATTGCAAAGCTTCTGAAGCGTGATCATCGAACAATCAAGCGTTTCATTCAAAATAGTCAACAGGGTCGCAAGAAGCGTGTGGAAAAACCAAGGCGCAAAATAATTGCCCATGAACTGAGAAAAGTCAAGCGTGCAGCTGCCAAGATGCCACTTGCCACCAGTTTGGCCATATTTCAGAGCTGCAACATCACTGGAGTGCCCAAAAGCACAAGGTGTGCAATACTCAGAGACATGGCCAAGGTAAGAAAGGCTGAAAGACGACCACCACTGAACAAGACACACAAGCTGAAACGTCAAGACTGGGCCAAGAAATATCTCAAGACTGATTTTTCTAAGGTTTTATGGACTGATGAAATGAGAGTGAGTCTTGATGGGCCAGATGGCTGGATTGGTAAAGGGCAGAGAGCTCCAGTCCGACTCAGACGCCAGCAAGGTGGAGGTGGAGTACTGGTTTGGGCTGGTATCATCAAAGATGAGCTTGTGGGGCCTTTTTGGGTTGGAGATGGAGTCAAGCTCAACTCCCAGTCCTACTGCCAGTTTCTGGAAGACACCTTCTTCAAGCAGTGGTACAGGAAGAAGTCTGCAAGGTAAGAAAAACATGATTTTCATGCAGGACAATGCTCCATCACACGCGTCCAAGTACTCCACAACGTGGCTGGCAAGAAAGGGTATAAAAGAAGAAAATCTAATGACATGGCCTCCTTGTTCACCTGATCTGAACCCCATTGAGAACCTGTGGTCCATCATCAAATGTGAGATTTACAAGGAGGGAAAACAGTACACCTCTCTGAACAGTGTCTGGGAGGCTGTGGTTGCTGCTGCACGCAATGTTGATGGTGAACAGATCAAAACACTGACAGAATCCATGGATGGCAGGCTTTTGAGTGTCCTTGCAAAGAAAGGTGGCTATATTGGTCACTGATTTGTTTTTGTTTTGTTTTTGAATGTCAGAAATTTATATTTGTGAATGTTGAGATGTTATATTGGTTTCACTGGTAAAAATAAATAATTGAAATGGGTATATATTTGTTTTTTGTTAAGTTGCCTAATAATTATGCACAGTAATAGTCACCTGCACACACAGATATCCCCCTAAAATGGCTAAAACTAAAAACAAACTAAAAACTACTTCCAAAAATATTCAGCTTTGATATTAATGAGTTTTTTGGGTTCATTGAGAACATGGTTGTTGTTCAATAATAAAATTAATCCTCAAAAATACAACTTGCCTAATAATTCTGCACTCCCTGTATGTATAATAGCCCCACATATCAGGAAACCAAAATTATAGCGAAAAGCTACTATATTGTTATTCCCCACAAAAAGGTGCAATGTTCTTGAATGTGATTGGGCCCCGCAACCTCTGGGCCTTACACCAAGTACTATGGCTGCTTTGGCTATAGTTACGCCCATTAGTGATCATCCTTCTAACCTGGCAATTACATTCTTGCAAGAGCTTTAGGCTGAGTCTACATCTAGACTTTTTGTAACACTTTTGATTGATTTTAACTATCCAGTAACATGGCAGTATTATTTATGGAGCCATAACAGGGCTCCCATATACAGTAGGTACATTGGGCCTCCTCTTTACCTCTGTATGTTTGCATCCATTACCTTGCTATAGGAGGAGTAATAAAGGATAGACTGGTGGGGATCTGACCCCTAGAATGAGGTATCCTGCACCCTCCTATGCTGGGTCCCCTGGACACCGTTGAAGTGTCACCAAATGTTGCTGCTCTCTGGAGACATGGTGCATCCCAATGGGAAATAGGTCAAGAGAGTCAGGGTTTGCAGTAAAACAGTGTGCTTCTTTACTGGAGGAACCTCAGTGCATAAAAATACAGACAAGTCACTGAGCTGGTTTCTCCAATCTCCTTTCAGGCAGAAAAAGGTTCTATGCTAAAGTAAGGCCTGAGCTAACCGTCCTTCTTTTTCTTAGAAGATTGGCACTGTGGCCCATGGTGGCCCAGAGTCTGTGGCTCAGTCATCTGGCTGGCTCTCTGGTCATAGGGCTGGCTCTGTGGCTCAGCATCCCCATCTCAGCGTCTTTTTCTGGTCACTCATGCAGTCTGACAGAGTCTCTCCTACTAAGCACTGGTCCTGATCTGCAGACAATTAGAGGCTCTGACTACTCTTTTTATACACAGTTTCTGGCTGAACTAGAACCTTCTAGTGGGAGGGGTGCGGTAGATAAACACTGCCTAAACAGAAACATTTTTACAATTTCTGTCTATCATAGACTTGCATAGAGTTTCAATGCAATTCTATGGGAATGAATAAGCAGTTTTTCCAGATATAAATAAGTCTTCAGACATAAACATCAAAGCTAAACCAGACAGTCAGAAAATCTGTATGTCTGCTTTTTCTTTCCAAAACTTTGCATAGGTAGAAAGTCATAAAGTCTTTCAGCATGTGCATTGACCCTTTCCACAGCGCAATGCAGCTATAGTGTAATAACACAGCAAATGAACAGGATATATTATAATAAACATATAAATGCAGTTCAACAATATGAAACAGCATACGTGGACACCGCAGCATAAATCACAGTGCAAGTTAACCCTTCAAAGCGCAACTAGTAGGCAGTGGATACCTTTACATAGTAGCAATAGGGGCAAATATCGACAAATGGACAAATGTCCATAGTCCAAAGTACTCTTGCGGTCCAGTCTGGGATCTTTGTGAGCTGCAGGTCAGTTTCTACAGTTAGTGAAGTCCCATGCACAGATAAATACATTCAGAAAATCATGTATTACGCCTTAGCTAAGAATAGTTGGTTAGTCACAAAATAATGTCCTGAGAAAACCTCCAGACGGAAAGTGCACAACCCACAGGAATGCCGTAAAAAAAATGATCTGAACGGGAGCTGATGTTAAATTAACCCATATGTTTTCTCAGGAAAGGATTCAGGCTGCTCTGCTAGAACTTTAATTAGTCCTTGTAGCTGATGTTACAACAGGACAGTGACATGGCGTGTATGGGGCTATGGCAGGCCTGATGCCAGCACATCAGAAGTCGCTAATGCTGCATCTAGAAGGACATTCCTGGCCATATTCTTTACACTTGTTCTTCTCGGACATTAGTCTGAACTCTAGCAGAGAAGTGATATTTTGCATTAGACCCTGTACTCCATTTCTATGATCCTTTCAGAACTTTATGAAAGACTTGAAAAAGCCAGTGAGATGCAAAAATAAGCCTACAGAACCATGAGGACAGACTGTAAAGTGTTTTGTCCACGTGTAATCTTTCCGCATGTTTCATATTAAATTAAAGCCAGAATCTCCTCTGTGGCTTTCTACATATGTATAGCAGCAGGAGAATTAAAGGGACAGTGATATCATTAGAGTCTAAATAGTGGACACCTGTAGAAAAGCCTTGTTCTAAAGGCAGCAATCCACCTTCAGGTCCCAGATGTTAAATGGGCTTTATGGCGGTATGTAAACATACAATTATTGCAGAGGTTGTCTGGCCGGTAAAAATTTTATTTTTTAAAGTAAAAATGGTCAGAATGGTCCCCACTGGTCTCCAGTGCCTGGTCACACAGAATGCAGCAAACACTGACTACACCATGAGTAGCATTAGGACTTTTCAGTTGTCAGCCCATGGATATTAACAGGAACACTCCTATGGGGAAAAGCAGAAATGTGATGCGTAATGTAACTAACTGTTCTGTCCTACAGATCGCCACATAAGCCTTGCCTTTGCTTTACAAAGCCCTCTATGAAAGTCATGTGTGCATACACTTTCCATATGAATTTTCAATGCTGGTACAACAAAAGGTCACATTCCAGATGAAAAGAATAAAAAGAATACATAAAATAGGAAAAATGTTGTGTAACTAAAATTGCATGTAACTTGCATGATAACAGGGACTGTGTGACACATGTGAACCTGTAACCCATTAGTAGAAAGCAATGGAGAAGTAAAATGACCACTCTGCAAACTCCTTTAAGTAGGCTGGGGTATTTCTTGTCAAAGTATGTATACTAGTAACATATGGTTTAGAAGTTCCCTAGATCATAGTTTCTCAGCCTCTGGTGGGAAGCATATGTGGTGTCGCAAACCATGCTTTTTTCGCCTACTTCAGCGACTGTTGCAAACTGGCTTGCTGGAGCTGGAGCAGAGGATGGGAGTGGTAGTGGCTCTGGCTGCAATAACTGTTCACAGTGGCAATCCTCACACCAATGCTTCCTATGGCCAGGACAATGGGATTAGCTCTCTCTGCAATGGGAATACCCCCTTTTCTCCTAGAGGCTCATTTCCATATATTAAAACTTCATTTTTCTCTTCAATGCGGGCACATATGAACATGGGACCAATACCGATGTTTTCAGCTGCCAAGTGCACATGTAACAGGTCATCCAGTGTCATAGGTACAAATCTGATGACAGGTGCCCTTTAAGTGCAGAATTGGAGTTGTAGTACATTCAACAGCTGCACAGGCTGGTACAGTGGTCATAATGGGAGATTTTAACTTTCCAGGGATTGACTGGGTTCATAGTTCTGTCTCAAACAAAAAGAAAAGAAAATTCCTCAACTTACTGCAGGACCACTTTATGGGCCAGTTTATAGAAGCTCCCACTAGGGGGCGATGCTCTGTCAGACAGGACCTTTGCTGAAAGGGGACTACAGGCATTACATATAAGTCCTTTGTAGCCACTCATACTCATCTAGTATCAGCCTGGTTTCACTTCATCTTCACTCATCTAGCTAGGATATATTCACACAACTCTCCCAGTTCTTTAGAAACTAAATCCACTTAAGCTATGGAATATGTGCCTAATATGGATCTAAAGTAAGCTCAATAACTGAATTGTCCGCTCATCAGGTTCAATTCTACTTATTCAACCTCTATAAGAACACATCGACTTTTCAGGCTGGCTGCAGCGACCACAGCATAAGTAACGGGTGTCAAATTGATGTAACTTCTGGCAAATATGATTTTTATGTCATTCCATTGAGTCAATGCTTTCATTGTGTTATTCAGATCATAAAACAGTATGACTGCAGTATTAAAAACTGTGGCCAGAGGACTTGTTTCATCCTTTTTACATACCTCCCAAAATTGCATATGGCCAAAGAATAATACTTATGCTGTGCTCTTTTTTGTCCAATATTCTATGCTGATTAATTTCTTAATATACGTACATTAAAGGCTGACTGCCTCAATTTTTCTGGAACAGAGCTCCGAATCCCCTGCACTTAGGCCCTTTTCACACGGGCGAGTATTCCGCGCGGGTGCGATGCGTGTTAGTTGACCGCATTGCATCCGCACTGAATCCGGACCCATTCATTTCTATGGGGCTGTGCACATGAGCGGTGATTTTCACGCATCACTTGTGCGTTGCGTGAAAATCGCAGCAAGCTCTATTTTGTGTGTTTTTCACGCAACGCAGGCCCAATAGAAGTGAATGGGGCTGCGTGAAAATCCCAAGCAAGTGCGGAGGCGGTGCGATTTTCACGCACGGTTGCTAGGAGACGATCTGGATAGGGACCCGATCATTATTATTTTCCCTTATAACATGGTTATAAGGGAAAATAATAGCATTCTGAATACAGAATGCATAGTAAAATAGGGCTGGAGGGGTTACATTTAAAAAAAAATAATTTAACTCACCTTAATCCACTTGTTCGCGCAGCCGGCATCTCTTCTGTCTTCATCCTTGAGGAATAGGACCTTTGATGACGTCACTACGCTCATCACATGGTCCATCACATGACCCATCACCATGGAGATGGATCATGTGACGGACCATGTGATGAACGCAGTGATGTCATCAAAGGTCCTATTCCTCACAGATGAAGACAGAAGAGATGCCGTCTGCGTGAACAAGTGGATTAAGGTGAGTAAAACTTTTGTAAAAAATTTTTTAACCCCTCCAGCCCTATTTTACTATCCATTCTGTATTCTATTATTTTCCCTTATAACCATGTTATAAGGGGAAATAATACAATCTACACAACCTTGAACCCAAGCCTGAACTTCTCTGAAGAAGTTCGGGTCTAGGTACCACATACAGTTTTTTATCACGCGCGTGCAAAACACTTTGCACCCGCGCGATAAAAACTGAACAACGGAACACAATCGCAGTCAAAACTGACTGCAATTGCGTACCTACTCGCGCGGGTTTGCCGCAACGCATCCGGACCTTATCCGGACAGGCTCGTGTGAAAGAGGCCTTACAGTTAAATGCTAAAATTCTGCTTGCTTGAAGCCAACACTAGGGGGGTGCATACTGTTACATTGTTGAGTTCAATGTAAAAATTTAAAAATGGTATAGTGTTAGCTCCCCCTAGTAGTTTCTACTGGCAGACAATTTTTTATAAATTGAAAGGATTGTCCTGCTGGTTAAAATTAAATAAAATTATTTAAATGATAAAATCTGTCATCAACCTCATCAATTCCCATTCGTCGCTGGTATTCTACTGATCTCTCTTAACACAGGAGGTTCCGCGGCTCAGCTAGTCACTGGCTGCAGTGGTGACCTTCCTAAACATTAACTTATGTGAAAAGGGATCCAGAAGTAAGGACCAGTGGGATGGGGGCATCTTAGAAGGATTGGCACAGGGTTTAGAGGAGATTCTTTTGAGGTGACTATGACTTAATTTATCTTTTTAAGCCAATCTGTGTTTTTTAAACCTTTCAACAGTTTTATCTCCCTATCTTATTAGGGAATACACATTTTGTAGAGAGGGTCCCCCGCTCTCCACCCCTTTTATATACCAGACCACTTTTATGGACATTCTCCTACAGTGGGCCATGATGACAAGCTTGACCTGCAGTGATCGGCTGATCTGCAGATATTTTTTCTGTCAGACAACTAGAGCTCCGAGAGGTTAAGATATTAATCAGTAAGGAGCACAGATTTAGATTTTAAAAAAAACTAGATTATGTTTTCATGTTGAACATTCACTTTAAAGTTGAGAATAAAAATAAGCAGAAACTGAGCTTTTTATTCCAATGCAAATATCTAGTGCAGCGTGTGGCTTTCTCTACTTAGAAAAATGTACTATAACTTCTTATTGTTCCTGTCACTGGTTGCTGAGAATCCGTAAGATCCCCAGTCAGAAAATCTGCAAAACCATAACCCATAATGCATTTTATAGTATAGTACTAGAGTATCCATGCTGATCCTAGATGCTGCCAAAATGTCCACAAATCAATCATAGAAACCTGTGAAGAACTTCCAGGTTTGGCGAAACCCTAGAAGACGATCTCATAACATAAAAATAAAAAATAAAAAATCTGCATTGCTGTATTTGTATCTGGCTAAAAGGCAGTATACAAATGTCAAGTTTAAAGGGAACCTGTCACCATGATTTTGCGCATAGAGCTGGGGACATGGGCTCCTAGATGGCCACTAGCACATCTGCAGTACCCAGATCCCATAGCTCTCTGCGCTTTTATTGTGTTAAAAAACAGTTTTGATTGATATGCAAATTACCTGATATGAGTCCTGTAGCCGGAGATGAGTCAAGCGGAAAGGAGCCCAGCACCGCCCCGCGTCCTCCGAATCTCCTCCTTGCTGGCTGACGTCACTGAGCTGGAGCACCGAAATCTCGCGATGCGCGAGCTAGCGCATGCGCAGTTCGTTCCCTGTGCTGATGCCAGCACAGGGAATGAACATGATGCCGACACTGCGCATGCGCTAGCTCGCGCATCGCGAGATTTCGGCGCTCCAGCTCAGTGACGTCAGCCAGCAAGGAGGAGATTCGGAGGACGCGGGGCGGTGCTGGGCTCCTTTCCGCTTGACTCATCTCCGGCTACAGGACTCATATCAGGTAATTTGCATATCGATCAAAACTGTTTTTTAACTCAATAAAAGCGCAGAGAGCTATGGGCACTGGGTATTGCAGATGTGCTAGTGGCCATCTAGCAGCTCTTGTCCCCAGCTCTATGCGCAAAATCATGGTGACAGGTTTCCTTTAAAGGGATATTCCCATCTCAGACTCTGATGGCATTTCACTAGGATATGCCATTAATGTCAGATAGGTACAGGTCCCACCTCTGGGAACTGCGCCTATCTCCAGAACAGGGCCCCCAAGGTGAGGACACAACACAAGCATGGCCACACCGTGTTCACTGCTGTGGGAGTTCTGGCTATTTCCAGCAGTCCAGTAGTGGTGAATGGAGAGGACGCCGTGCATTATTTTTGAGGCCCTGTCCTGGAGCTAGGATTGGGTTCCAGAGGAATCGCTAACCCCTTTAATGCCAATCTTTAGCTGTAGATACTGAAAAAACAGAAAAATTATTGGGAGAGATTTATCAAAAGTGGTGTAAAGGAAAACTAGCTTAGTTGCCCATAGCAACCAATCAGATTCCACCTGTCATTTTTCAGAGCTCCTTTGGAAAATGAAAGGTGGAATCTGATTGGCTGCTATGGGCAAGTAAGACAGTTTTCCTTTACACCACTTTTGATGAATGTCCCCCACTGTTTCTGGAAAATCATCTGGACCTATAACCACCACCAGCAAGTCATCTTTCCTGTTGTTGTTTAGCTGCTAAGATTTTAAAGGGGAAGACCTTTGGTCTGGCCTGGTGCTGTTTTCCAACAATTTTTTGTAGCCAGAAAAGTGTGATAAAACTTCAGTAATTGAGTCACGGCACCACAATTTTGAAGCCCCATCCATGTTCATATGTCACAGAATAAGTGGAAAAGGAGACATAAGTATAGCATTTAGCCTGTCAAACACCATGTCTTTCAATCTATTTACACTAAAAAGAGCATTTGTCATCAGGATTAGTCCTACTAAACTAAGCATACTGCCAGGTAGGGTTGATCCTGCTGATGAAAATGATACCTGTCTTGTGAAAATTGGTTGCTGTGTTCTTGAGAGTTATAGTCTTTATATTCAGTGCACCAAGGGTTGGGTCCAAGCCCCTTGGTGCCCTCAGCATCTGTTTTCCCACCCTCAGTGCACTAAAGCCCTCAACTTGCATAAAGAGTAAGGCCTTATTCATACATCAGTGATTGTGAGCCAAAACCCGGATTGGAGCCTCCAGAGAGTTAGGGCTCATGCACACAAACGTATTTTCTTTCCGAGTCCATTCCGTTTTTTTTCGGACCATATGCGGAACCATTCATTTCAATAAGTCCAAAAAAATGGAAGTTACTCTGTGTGCATTCTGTTTCCGTATAGCCTTATTTCCATTCCGCAAAAAAATAGAACATGTCCTATTATTGTCCGCATTACGGACAAGGATAGGACTGTTCTGTTAGGGGCCAGCTCTTCCGTTCCGCAAAATACGGAATGCACACGGACGTCATCCGTATTTTTTGCGGATGTGTTTTTTGCAGACCGCAAAATACAAACGGTCGTGTGCATGAGCCCTTAAGGTATAATGGAAAGATCTGAACCAGTTCTGTGTTTTTGACCCGCACCTGGTTTTGGCTCAAAATCACTGATGGAAAGAACTGATCAAAACACTGATGTGCAAATAAAGCTTAGGCCTCATGCACACGGCTGAGGTTTGGTCCAAAACTGCGGCTCGGGTGTGGACCCATTCACTTACAACTACGATCATTCTCTGTGCTGGGACTATTAAAAGTACACCAGTGCCTCCTAGAACCATATACTCTTTGGGATGTACATATCGCAGGTTAAGAACCAAACCTCTAGTAGATACCCTTCACATAGTCATACATCCTATCATCCAATACATATCATTTATCAATCACATGTAAATAATATGTGAAGCAATCACATAAAGAAGAGGTTGTCCAGGATTAAAATAAAACAAAAACAGCGCCACATCTGTCCATTGGCTGTGTCTGGTACTGAAGTCCATCCTGGTTCAAGCGAATGGTGCTAAGTTGCAATATTAGACACACACAACCCATGGAAAGATGTGGTGCTTCTGGTAAAAAAAAAATAATCATTTTTCTAACTTTGGACAGCTTCTTTAAAATAAGCCAGAACTGATTAAAAACTGGCTAACAGGGGCACAACTGGGGTAATATCAAGATTATAGAGATGAAATAAATCCAGTAGGACATCTCCACCTGTCCATAGTTTGTAAAGCCCATCTAGTACTGGTTTCTATCTATTATTCTAGATCTAAAATGGTGTAGGTTATGTATATTAACCAAGCTCTTTACACCCTAGGTTTCTCTAATATATTTTTCTCATCCTTCCCACCAGGTATCACTCCTCCCATCATTGATAGTCCCTCCACTGTGACATGGGAATGCTCTTCAATCTCCTCATCCCCACTCCTCTTTCCTGACATCTTTGTGAATTGTAAAGTAGCTGAGATGATTTCTGACCTGTCCTCCACTGCCTCCTTTCGGTCCTGAGCTCCCCCAATTCTGCAATCTTCAGAAGATGCCAAACCCAGCACCCCTGCCCCCCTATGTAACTCTGTGCACCACTCTCGTCTTTCATCTTTCTAGCCCCTGCTCCTCACATTTCTGCTATGCTTTGGGATTTTGGACTGACGGCATATTTTGTTTCCAGTTGCTGCCAGATGTTTAATTCTCTCGAAGTGTCCGGCTTCAGCCAAGAAAGAGAAGATTCCTCCTCATTAAAAGGACAAATCGACTCCTATCCCTAATGTCAAACATCTTTAGCTCCAGAAGCACTTACACCTCCTGTCAGCTGTCATTTATATCAGTGCCAGTCTACAAAGCTGGCATATGCCAGTCCTTACAATCACTCTCATTCTGCAGGGCATGCACATAACATAACTCATAAATTGTAAACTTAGAGTTTGTCAGCAACAAAGTGTCTCATAGAAGAGATCTCAACCATCCTGGAAAATGTAATGATCATTAAAATGCGCAAAACACTACAGAGAGCATTGAGTGGCACTTTTCCTGGCATATCTAATCAATGATCAATATAATTTCATCAAATGTCACCCAGTGTACGTGGCCCACAATGAACTATCCTAGTCTTAATAGTTATCAAGCACTGTAACATAATGTCATGCTTTGCTCTGTGTTAGTAAGGGTTAATCAGAAGATGACAAGTCCTCATTATGTCTAATATCAATGGTCCAGATGGTTGTTCATCTCACCTGGCAGGAAGAATAGCGCCCAGGCAGTGACGAGCCCTCTCCTGTGATCCATGCTGCAGACTCCGTCTGTGGGGGTCCCTCTGCCAGACTGGTAGCTGGAGAAGCTGCCACTTTCCCACTTCAGTCTCCGCTATTCCCTGGCTCCCAAACTTAAGAGTTACATAGTAGACTGAGGAAGTGGGAGGACCAGACTCTGGTAGGAGGTGTAAGTGGTACAGGGGACAGGACAAGAGCAGAAAAGCAGGCAGTATGAGGACATTAATCAAAAGGTCATCAATAAAGAAAGACAAAGAATGTGAACCTTGCAGTGTGGCCCCATAAATAGACCCATGAGTCACATCACGGTGGATAAAGTCTGTCAGCTTCTGTGTTGCAATACCTGCTTCTTCTAGTTTTCTAAAAAAATAAAAGTTTTTCTTCTTTTTTTTTAGGGGGGGGGGGGCGATCACAGAAGAATCTGTAGTCACAGATTCAGTGTCCGTTATGAAATGATTTTACATCTGGCCACATCATATTACGCAATAACAGCCCTTCTGGAAGCCAACGCACTACAAATACTTCCAGAGCAGAAAATGTCCATACTGCTAGCAAAGATCCGTTTCAGGAAGTTACATTTTAATGTCTGTATTGTGGCCACAAAACCCAGACCCCTGCGTTTCTACCAAACCAAATTTAGATCACTGTAGAACCCTATACTTAGGGCACATGAAGCATATTATAGCAGTGCACAGTGGATGTACAGCTGAACTGCTTAGTGCTGTGATGGCTAACCTCCGGCACTCCAGCTGTGGTAAAACTACTACTCCCAAGATGTATACACTTGCTTGGCTGTTCTCAGAACTCCATAGAAATCAATAAAGCATTGGCTGGGACGTCGTAGTTTCAACACAGCTGCCGGAGTGCCGGAGGTTAGCCATCACTGGATAGGTATGTCTACAGGCTCTGCGTGCTGCTGTAGAGGCTCCATCAAGTGCTGTAGGTCAGATCCATACCAATCAATGAGGGCATCAACATATGAGATGGTGCCATTTTGATGAATATATAATGTATTAATGTATTGAATAACTTCCACAATAAAAATAAACTTATTTTTTATTTTTTTTGGGAGGGGGGGGGGGGAGGAGACATTCTCTTTTTTGGCACTGGTTTCTACTATGTTCACCAAATTACATGTTAAATTTATGCTAGGGGTCATCACAGTTATAGCAGTACCAAATTGATATATATTTTTTTATATGTTACTACTTTTGCACAACAAATGTTGATTTCTAACATTATTTCGCTTTCCCTTACGCTGGGTTCAGACCTGAGCGTTCGCGATGGAGCGCTCTGTATGCGCGATTCTCCGGGCGTCTCACATACGCGGCTCCGGAACAAGCGAACGCCCATTGTCGCGCGTTCCCGCTGAAGTCTATGTACGGGAACGCGCGACAAGACTCCCCAAAGAAGCTTATGTACTTCTTGGGGCGTCGGGCGTTTTACAGCGCGATCGTACACGCTGTAAAACGCTCAGGTGTGAACCATTCCCATAGGAAATCATTGGTTCTTGCCTGTTGAGCGTTTTACAGCGCGTAGGAACGCGCTGTAAAACGCTCAGGTGTGACCCCAGCCTTAGTCCTAACAATAATACAATAATGGGGAATTTCTGTCCCTATATTCTGGTAGGACAGATGGAATCTTTAATTACATCAACTGATTAGTAGAACACGCCTCCTTCATCGATAAAAGCCAATGAGAGAGAGGTTTGTGCTGCTTTTAGGACTTATGGAACACAGACTAATGTTAGAAATCAGAGCTTCCCTTATGTCCTACCAAAAGCACAATAATAAGGAATTAAAGGGAATCTGCCACCTCCCCTGAGCTCTATGAAGTGCACTGTACTGCCCCTGACTCCAGATTACTTAGTTCCCATGCTGTGTGTCCACAAACTGGAGCTGGAATACATTGAGAGGACTCATCTTGGAGTGTTCTCCATTATGCGTGCATTATGAGTCCTTGCAATTTATTCCAGTGCCAATTTGCAGGTGGACAGCAGACACCCAAAGGGGTGAGTATGGATATATAAATTAGTAATTAAGAGTCCGGGGCAGCAGTACTATTTGTTTAGTATTGTACTTGAAAGGGCTTGGGGAAGGTGATAGACTCCTTTTAACAAGAAGTATTAGGGAGGGTGTTGTTGTATAACGTAATTTAGAATAGACTGCCAAAAGCCATACTTTCTGAAATCAGGGCAGACAAGCTATAATGGTTAATAAAGAGTGAGCTCCAATAAGCTGTACTACAGATCATATCCAGTGGGATTAGACTTTACGTGAGAAATAGAGACTAAAAGACTGGAATGGGTTATAACCAAAACTGGGTCGTGCTAACCCCTGAGACCTGAAAGATAGATTAGCTTTCTTAATCCACCTACTCAAGGTAGGTATGGAGGACTTACTGGCCCTTTTCTGCTGGTTAAAAATATAGACATTCTCATTCTTCCTATCTGCGTATATTTAAACATGTGCCAAGGTTCAAGGAATGAAATTTAAGCTTCTCCTCTAAGGAGGGCTTAGGACAAAACATTTACAAAAGATGGAACCTTAGGAGTGAAGTTTGTTGCCATGAGTTCTGACTCTGGGATTCCTCATCTTTGGGTGATGAAAGATCTTCAGACTCAGTAACCACTGCCCTGGTACAGAATGACGATGACTCAAATGGCCTGCTACAACATTGATGGATCCCCAAATGTGGACTGCAGACAGATGGGTAAGGGACAGATGGGTAAGGGTCTTCCATGACAAGAGTACCCCCACTCCCCTGAGAAAAGGTTGAGATTGAGTGTGTCCCTATTTGTTAATGTATAAGATGGAGCTTGTGTAGTCCAATTGATTTTGACTGCCTTCCCTTCTATCAAAGGGGCTGTTACAGAACAGCAAGTGTAGAACTACTATGCCAACTAACCTTTTAGGCTTAGGACTAACCCTACGTGTATTATTCCAGGGCTCACCTGGTATTCACCCTTTGACCCATGCCCTTTAACATTACATGTTGACCAAGTTAAAGTACCCTACTGATTCTTAGACTACCTTATGTACCTTGCTCTTTCAGTAGCCCGACACACTACCTCTGCTCTTGGATTGGCCAGAGCTGCTGACATTTGTCATTATGTAATGATAATTTTTATGGAGAAATGCAGGTTGCTTTAATGGTATAATGGTCTTCTAGAGTCCAATATTTTAAACATTTTGCAACTACATGTGATCTTCACTTATTTTCACTTAAACCACTGATAAGATCATGTATGTTTGCATTGACATAAGCTGGCCTCAGTAAGGCTACTTTCACACTTGCGTTCGGGGCTCCGCTTGTGAGTTCCATTTGAAGGCTCTCACAAGCGGCCCCGAACGCATTCGTCCAGCCCTAATGCATTCTGAGTGGATGCGGATCCGCTCAGAATGCATCAGTCTGGCACCGTCTGTCCTCAGCTGGCCTGGCCGTGCGGAGGCAAACGGATCCGTCCAGAGTTACAATGGAAGTCAATAGGGGCGGATCCGTTCGAAGGTGACACAATATGGTGCATTTTTCAAACTGATCCGCCCACCATTGACTTTCAATGTAAAGTCTGGACGGATCCGTCTGAATACAAATTGTACTTAGACTTTTTTAGTAAAATATAATGCAAACAGTTCTGTCTGAACAGATACCATCGTTTGCATTATAGGAGCGGATCCGTCTGTACAAATACCAGATGGATCCGCTCTGAACGCAAGTGTGAAAGTAGCCTAAGAAGAGTCATCAAATATCAAGCATGAGCTTAGAGAATCTAGGAAAGCATCAAGGACGAGAGAGGAGTCTAATGGTATTTTAAGCAATTAGGAAAAGTCAAGGATTAACCAGGATCAAGCAAAGGTCATTCAGGAAAAATCAATTGCATCTGAACAGGTTTGGAATCAAAAGTTAAGAAGCTTATGCTGAATGGATCAATGGCATTGGATGCCAGCAGCTAAAGATTTGTTACTTTCAGCAGACAGCATGTAAGAGTTAAACAGGAAAGTGGGCAGTATAGGCAAGTAAGGGCATTGTTTAATACAGGCACTATATCAAAAATGTACTTACCTGACATGTTCTTTTCCTGGAGTCCATAGGGAGGATAGAACATGCCTTCTCCAGCACTCTTTTGCCAAAATTGGAACCCTCTGCCACGAGAATGTCCAGTCGATAGTGCTTCAGGGCTCGTTCACACGAACGTGTGCTGCCCGTTGCTGTATTGCGGACCGCATTTGCGGATCCACGATCCCCATGCGGCTGCCCCACGGACAGTGCCCGTGCATTGCGGACCGCAATTTGCGGTCCACAGCACAGGCACGGGCTTCACGCGAACGTGTGAACGAGCCCTCAGAATGCAGAAAGTGAAGACCAAGTAGTTGTTGAGCAAAGTTGATCCAATGGTACATGTCCAAATTCCGTCCAGCAATCGACAGTAGCCCAGGTAAGATGTGCTTTAACCCTTTCATGACCCTTTCATACAGCTATATATGTGCTATCTGCACATACCCCGTGCAGATAGCACGTATATAAACGTTTTGTCAGCTCTTTAATCCAATCATTGTAAAGCTCTTAAAAACTTCTACCCAGTGGCGTAGCTAGAAATTACTGGGCCCCACAGCAAATTTTTAAATGGGGCTCCCCTCCCACAGTAATTTTTTTGCAACCCCTTCCTCTCATGCCGCCCCCATTCCCGTGGCTAGTAAAGATTGCTCTGGCAGCTGTTTCATCCGTTTTCTACACTATCTATACCGTCACTATATATAATTTCATTGTGTAATACAGTTGAGGGGGCCTTATAAAAATCGTTTAGTCCTCCTCCTCCTAGATGGGCCCCTTCTGGGTCAGGGCCCCAAAAGCAGCTGCTTCCCCTGCTTCCCCTATATTTACGCCCCTGCTTCTACCCCTGCACTGCCGCTGTCACGAACAGCCTACCGCTGTGCCCAACCTGCCCCCCTGTATCTGATGACAGCTGACACTCTGCAGTAACGGGTGAGATCAGTGCTGGCACCAATCTCGCCTGTTTAACCCCTTAGATGCTGCGGTCAGTAGACACCCGCTGGATCCATGGGGTTAATAGAGGGAAGGGGCTACCTCTTTTAACCATCAAGCTCCCGTGATTCGATGGCAGTGGCCCGATGGTTACCATGGCAGCCGAACGCCGTGCAAAGGAATCCAGTGTTGACATGTATCAGTGTAAGGCCTCATGCACATCCATGGCCGTTGTGCCGTTTTCTGTTTTTTTTTCGCGGACCCATTGACTTTCAATGGGTCCGTGGAAAAATCAGAAAATGCACAGTTTTGCAGCCGAGACCGTGATCCGTGTATCCTGTCCATCAAAAAAATATGACCTGTCCTATTTTTTTGACGGACAACGGTTCACGGACCCATTCAAGTCAATGGGTCTCTGAAAGAACACGGATGCACACAAGATTGGCATCCGTGTCCGTGATCCGTGGCCGTAGGTTACTTTCATACAGATGGATCCGAAGATCCGTCTGCACAAAAGCTTTTTCAGAGCTGAGTTTTCACTTCGTAAAAACTCAGATCCGACAGTATATTCTAACACAGAGGCGTTCCCATGGTGATGGGGACGCTTCAGGTTAGAATATAGTAAAAGAACTGTGTACATGACTGCCCCCTGCTGCCTGGCAGGTGCTGCCAGTCAGCAGGGGGCAGACCCCCCCCTCCCCCCTGTAGTTAACACATTGGTGGCCAGTGCGGCCGGCCCCCCTCCCTCCCCTGTAGTTAACTCATTGGTAGCCAGTGGGCCCCCCCCCTCCCTCCCCTGTAGTTAACTCGTTGGTAGCCAGCCCCCCCTCCCTCCCCTGTAGTTAACTCGTTGGTAGCCAGTGGGCCCCCCCTCCCTCCCCTGTAGTTAACTCGTTGGTAGCCAGCCCCCCCTCCCTCCCCTGTAGTTTAACTCATTGGTGTCCAGTGGGCCCCCCCTTCCTCCGCTGTAGTTAACTCGTTGGTGGCCAGTGGGCCCTCCCCCTCCTAATTAAAATCTCCCCCCCTATCATTGGTGGCAGTGGAGAGTACCGATCGGAGTCCCAGTTTAATCGCTGGGGCTCCGATCGGTAACCATGGCAACCGTGACGCTACTGCAGTCCCGGTTGCCATGGTTACTTAGCAATTTGTAGAAGCATCATACTTACCTGCGAGCTGCGATGTCTGTGTCCGGCCGGGAGCTCGTCCTACTGGTAAGTGAAAGGTCTGTGCGGTGCATTGCCTAATGATCTGTCACTTACCAGTAGGAGGAGCTCCCGGCCGGACACAGACATCGCAGCTCGCAGGTAAGTATGAAGCTTCTACAAATTGCTAAGTAACCATGGCAACCGGGACTGCAGTAGCGTCCCGGTTGCCATGGTTACCGATTGGAGCCCTAGCGATTAAACTGGGACTCCGATCGGTACTCTCCACTGCCACCAATGACAGGGGGGGAGATTTTAATTAGGAGGGGGAGGGAGGGGAGAGGGCCCACTGGCCACCAACGAGTTAACTACAGCGGAGGGAGGGGGGGCCCACTGGCCACCAATGAGTTAACTACAGGGGAGGGAGGGGGGGCCGGCCGCACTGGCCACCAATGAGTTAACTACAGGGGAGGGAGGGCCGGCCGCACTGGCCACCAATGAGTTAAAAACAGGGGGCAGGGAGCAGGGGGCAGTCATGTACACAGTTTTTCAGTATATTCTAACCTGAAGCGTCCCCATCACCATGGGAACGCCTCTGTGTTAGAATATACTGTCGGATCTGAGTTTCAGGATCTAGCTTATATGCGACAGTATATTCTAACATAGAGGCGTTCCGATGGTGATGGGGACGCTTCAAGTTAAAATATACCATCGGATTGGAGAAAACTCTGATCCGATGGTATAAAAGGGACTCCTGACTTTACATTAAAAGTCAATGGGGGACGGATCCGTTTGCAATTGCACCATATTGTGTCAACGTCAAACGGATCCGTCCCCATTGACTTGCATTGTAATTCAGGACGGATCCGTTTGGCTCCGCACGGCCAGGCGGACACCAAAACGACTTTTTTTTCATGTCCGTGGATCCTCCAAAAATCAAGGAAGACCCACGGACGAAAAAACGGTCACAGATCACGGACCTACGGACCCTGTTTTTGCGGACCGTAAAAAAAAATACTGTTGTGTGCATGAGGCCTAAGGGTGATTTCACACAGGCGTTGGGGGGGTGTTGTGGGAAAAGATGCGGTTGCGTTGCGGGAATATGCACAATTTTTCCGTGCGAGTGCAAAACATTGTAATGCATTTTGGACACGCGTGAGAAAAATCGGCATGTTTGGTACCAAAACCCGAACTTCTTCACAGAAGTTTGGGTTAGGTGTTGTGTAGATTGTATTATTTTCCCTTATAACATGGTTATAAGGGAAAATAATCGCATTCTGAATACAGAATGCATAGTACAATCGGGCTGGAGGGGTTAAAAAAATAAAATAAAACATTTAACTCACCTTAATCCACTTGTTCGCGCAGCCCGGCTTCTCTTCTGCCTTCATCTGTGAGGAAAAGGACCTGTGGTGACGTCACTGCGCTCATCACATGGTCCATCACATGATCCAGCACAATGGTGATGGTATTGTACTATGCATTCTGTATTAAGAATGCTATTATTTTCCCCTATAACAATGTTATAAGGGAAAATAATAATGATCGGGTCCCCATCCCGATCGTCTCCTAGCAATCCGCACTTGCTTGCGGATGCTTGCGATTTTCACGCAGCCCCATTCACTTTTATGGGGCCTGCGTTGCGTGAAAAACGCACAAAATAGGGCATGCTGCGATTTTCACGCAACGCACAAGTGATGCGTGAAAATCACCGCTCATGTGCGCAACCCCATAGAAATTAATGGGTCCGGATTCAGTGCTGGTGCAATGTGCGGAAATCTCGTCTGTGTGAATGGACCCTAAGACTGATAGTATTATACTTTCCAATACAAGAGCATTGCAAAGTATAGTACAGCTATCAGCCCCACTGGATCTTCAAGATCCAAGTGGGACTTGATAAAAAAAAGTGCAAAAATATAAAGAAGTGAAAAATAAATGTAAAATAAATATATAAAAATGTAAATTAAAAATAAAATAAATAGCCTTTTCCCATATCCATTCATTTATGAGAGATTGAAAAATGAAAAAAAAAATTAACTACACATAATTGGTATTGCCTTCTCCATAATGACCTGATCTATAAAATGACCATGGTACTAACACCTCCTAAAATGTTTTAATATAAAGTGATGAAAAACCATATACATCCCAAAAATGATACCAGTAAAAACTACGGCCCATCCTGCAACAAATAAGCCCTGATACAACTTTGTTGATGGAAAAATAAAAATGGGTCTTAGATTTGGTGATCCAAAAAAAATAGTTTAATAAAAAGTGATTTGTGATATAAAAGTGGTGGAACATTAAAAAAACAATACACATTTGGTATCGCCATATCCATAGCAACCCACAGAATAAAATTATCATTTCAAATATACCACATGGTGAAACTCCATAAAAAATAAAAATAAAAAACACTGACATAATTGCAATATCAGCCCACTTTCCCTCATAAAAAATTTAATAAAAAGCGATAAAAAATTTGTGTGTACCCGAAAATGGTTCCATTAAAAACTTACAGCCCGTCCCGCAAAAATGAGCCCTCACACAGCTCAGGCAACAAATAAACAAAAAAGTTATGGCCATACGAATGCTCGTTAGTGATCAACTTCCAAAAATCGGCAGGTGGAATACAGCTTGTTTTGCGATCCGCAAAAAATACGGATGACATCCTTTTGGAATCCATATTGCATCCGTTTTCTTGCGGATCCATTGTGACAATGCCTATCCTTGTTCGCAAAACGAACAAGAATAGGACATGCTCCATATTTATTGAGGGGCTATGGAACGGAAATATGGATGTGGACATCATGTGCTGTCCACATTTTTTGTGGACCCATTGAAATGAATAGGTCCTCATCCAATCCTCAAAAAAAACTGATCGGACACGGAAAGAAAATATGTTCATGTGAATGTAGCCTTAGGATCATCAGAAAGCCTGTATTCTGTATGGTCACTGTGATGGGATATTCAGTAGCAATTTACCCTTCTGCCTTAGGCTAGACTAACGACTGTATTATTTTGTGATCTGCAAAAAATACGGATGACATCCGTGTGCCTTTCGTATTTTGCTGAACAGAACAGCTGGCCCCTAATAGAACAGTCCTATCCTTGTCCGTAATGCGGACAATAATAGGACATGTTCTATTTTTTTGCGGAATGGAAATACGGACATACGGAAACGGAATGCACACGGAGTAACTTCTGGAGTTTTTTGAGGACCCATTGAAATGAATGGTTCCGCATACGGTCCACAAAAAAACCAGAACGGACATGGAAAGAAAATACGTTCGTGTGCATGAGCCCTTGGGCTGATTTATTTGTCTTTTTGGCAGATGACAGGTGTGCTAAATTTATATAGCGTCGGTTGAATTTTGATTGACTGGTATATGAAACGGAAGTCTTAAAGGAATTGTCCGGGATTTTAATATTGATGGCTTATCCTCTGGACAGGTCATCCATATCTGATTGGTGGTGATCTGAATTCCCGTACCACCAATCAGCTGTTTGAAGTGGCCACAGATCTCAGGTGAGCACAATGGAGCGCAACCACTCCTATAAGCTCCTCCCCTCTTTACCTCCTCTCCTGACGTCATCAAAGTGCTGGAAAGCCCGCACAGGCGTAAATCACAACTGTGTTTGCGCCTGCGCCGTCTGGGCCCATCTGTGGGTATTGTCATCATAACCTGCGCTGCACTGCCTTTCGGCGCATGTTGATGAAGACATTGCCCATAGAAGGGGCCAGAGGGTGCAGACCCCAAAACAGTGGTGAGATCCATCTTCATGAGTTTTCCAGCAGTTGCTTGATGATGTCGGGAGAGGAGGTGAAGAGGGGAGAAGTGGGGCTCTGATTCAGATGGGAGTAACTGGGCTCCGTTTTGATTAGGTACTGTCCCTTGGGCTTTTTTATGCTTATTTGCATACCAATATAAAGATGGTTTTCAGGGGCAAAAAAGAACTAAAAAGGAGCACAAAAGTTATGTGAGCTAGAGGACACCAGGAACAGTTTAAACTGTGTATTGGTGGTGACAGACTCCCTCTAATGGACCTGACCTCCCACCAGCGCTGATATACACAGAGAGATTGTCAGAATATGATCTAGAGCCAAAAGATCATATAGGGTCACAATGTATAAACCAATATGATAGCTGCTTCTAAATCAAATGGAAAGAGTTAGGCCATGTGCTTTCTCTTAGTTGCACCCACTATACTGGGCATGAAAACCCATATGTAATGAGACATTTAACCCAAAAAGTATTAGTGGCTGAGGTGACTTCATGTCTCCACAAGGATAACTTATGTGCCCTCAGACAGGAAGAGTTAATGTGATTAAATCACTGCTCGGGGCGACGTGAGGTTTGGGAAAGAATGTGCACACGGATATTTTATCTGTTTATAGTATACCTTGCGCAATTCAAAGGACAGAAATGTTCTGAAGAGAGATGGAACAGACCTTTGAGGACACATGTGGATCAGAGGAACCAACTATAAATCATCACTAACCCGTGGATGATAAACCCTCGGAATGTCACAATGTGCCATGGTGATGACCTAACCATGAATTAATTCTTCTTCATCGATATTTTTTCCACAAAGTGATGGAATGTTCTGAGCCGCAGCCCACTACTTCCATAAAGCGTACCCTTTAACCCCTCACATGCCAGGTGTAGCCTCCAACATTACCTTAGGAAGAAAGACAGATTTATTTTGTCTTCATAAACCTTACTGCTCACCTACACTGATGTAATCATACGCTATTTCCAGATGTCTATGATTCTAGAACTTATCTTGTCAGCATCACAATGAAAGGCTACATTCACACGGACGAATTTTGTTTCCGTGTCCGTTGCGTTTTTTTGGCGGATAGGATGCAGAACCATTTATTTCAATGGGTCCCCAAAAAATGCGGACAGCACACCGTGTGCTATTCGCATCCGTATGTCCGTTCCGTAGCCTCGCAAAAAATATAGAACATGTCCGATTCTTGTCCGTTTTGCTGACAAGGATAGGCATTGTTACAATCCATCTACAAAAAAACAGATGCCATACGGTACGTCATCCGTTTCTTTTTGCGGACCGTATAAAACATACGGTCGTGTAAATGTAGCCAAATGGAAAAACCGACACTGGCATAAGCGAATAGACTAAATTATTACATTAATACAGTATGTGCATCACTTTTTATTACTAAATCTTTTTACTGTTGAATATAGTTTTAAATGGTTATTCCCATATCATGAAGTGATAGTACATTGCTAGGCTATGCCATCACTTTTCAGGGACTCCCTCTGACAAGCAGCACTGTGTTACCATTGCGTCCCCTTCTACGTTTTTCCTACACAAAGGTGCCCCAGCCATCGGCATCCAAGATGGCTGCACCACTTCTCAGACTATCTGATGCACACTGTGTGTCCAAGACACTTCCTGCTTTTTGGATTGGTGGATACATGAGAAGTGCTGGCCAATCTGAGGACAGCAGGAAGTGTCTTGGGTAGTCTGAGAAGCTGTGCAGCCATCTTGGATGACAGAAGAGGAGGCCCATTTACACCTCTCTGCAAAGTCTGGATCTCTCCTCTTTAGCTCTGCACACTGTTAAATATGACTGATTGTGTTGTCCCAGATAATGGCTCTCACTTAGAATTCATACTAATTGTATTCGGCGTAATATCTGTTAACCACTATACTTGGCTTACTTTGCAGCAATCTAGTGCCCATTGTTAGATTTCGTTTTATGAAATCATCTATGGTTGTAACTCATTATCTCATTGCTCTTGTAACTCTTCATCCTCTGTGTGGTAACATTCTGTAGATTTCACATTCTGTGTTCTGCAGTCTTTTCCGATTTGTTAGACACACATCACAGAGCTGGAGAGAGGATTTTCCTATGACTTCTATCATTTCTCAATTCAATAAATTACCTAAAGGCATATACATTGTATCTCCCTCACTTGTAATTATACATGCAAATGGTGTCACTAGGGGAATGATTATAGCGAGTTCACTATCACTATCTTCCATTGCCTGAGTTCTCACATGTACATCAGTGACAGTTTACTGGTACTTTTTAAAAAGTTAAAGTAGAATTCCCACAAAACTTTTTATTCTCTGACCTACAGTACCCTGAAAGATTATCAAAATTAGGGCTATTCACTTTAGAAAAAAGAGGACTGAGGGGAGATCTAATTACTATGTATAAATATATCAGGGGTCAGTACAGAGATCTTTCCCATCATCTATTTATCCCCAGGACTGTGACTGTGACGAGGGGACATCCTCTGCGTCTGGAGGAAAGAAGGTTTGTACACAAACATAGAAGAGGATTCTTTACGGTAAGAGCAGTGAGACTATGGAACTCTCTGCCTGAGGAGGTGGTGATGGTGAGTTCACTAAAAGAGTTCAAGAGGGGCCTGGATGTATTTCTGGAGTGTAATAATATTACAGGCTATAGCTACTAGAGAGGGGTCGTTGATCCAGGGAGTTATTCTGATTGCCTGATTGGAGTCGGGAAGGAATTTTTAATTCCCCTAAAGTGGGGGAAAATTGGCTTCTACCTCACAGGTTTTTTTTTTTTTTGCCTTCCTCTGGATCAACTTGCAGGATGACAGGCCGAACTGGATGGACAAATGTCTTTTTTCGGCCTTATGTACTATGTTACTATGTTACCTGTTAGAAAGGTGCATGATGTAAACTGCAGTGAAAGAAATCTTCTTACCAGTGATTGGTTCTGAGTGGTGTCATGTGACCAACTCTCTGATCTCCAACTGACACAGGACAGGAAGTCTATTACTTCTCTATTCATTCCTATGATACTGAGGCTCCCGTAGGAATACATAGAGAAACTGGCTTCTTATCCACATATAAGATGCTGTGTTATTTGGAAAGTCTGATTGTTGGTCACATGACACAGCTGAGAACCAGAAGGGAGGGGACAACTCACAAATACAGTCACTGGTGGAGTGCTTCTTTAAATCCACACTGCTGACATAGAATCTATATTGGTACATGAGGGGTTGGAAGTTCTATATAGGTATGTCAAGCCTATATTTGAAGTTTTCCATATATGAAAATACAGAAACATCTAGATGTCTAAGACATGCCTATATCTATACTATATATGACTGACAGGGACAGACATAAGGGCTGTTGGATGTTGTTGGTTGCTGTGGGGTTTGTGGAAGATGACAAGGAAGTCACACAGAGGCCCGAGAAGAGGTCTCTGATGTTCAACATGATACCTTCAGGACAGGCACATTGACATGGACAAGGACAAGTGATGCTACGTATGACCTTTACTATATTATTCAATCAATTATAATCAATCAACTTTTATGAAGTATAGAAATAAATGTCATTATTTTTATAAAAATCCTGGTGAGTCTTTCTGGTATTTTTCTACCTTCAAATATTACCTACACTAAATTATGGTGAGGATATCCTATATTTAACATTTCTTTCAAAATATTTTGCACACACATGCCTCACTCAGGCCCAAATGTGCCTGAACAGGAATAGCTTTCTTCTCTTGCTATGATTTGAGGACCTGCTCAGTTGTGTCATGTGACTACAGGTCCTTTAGCAGCTTCTGCTTACCCCTGTAAATTACAGGATTTTTATTTCATTTTTTACCTATAAGCAATGTATACAGGTACCAGGTACACTAGTGTAGGGGTAAAGATAAGATTTTGTTGTGAATTATCAATTTTTGGTCTAATGTGAATATGAAGTTTATACCAACTGACTTGGGCCAGAGCAAATCTATTATTAAAACCACTAAGGGTGCAGAGGGACTTATCATCTTGAACTGGTTCTCAGCAGCATTTACTGAGGTGGCCTTTTGGGTATTTTAGCTTGCAACCTCCTTTTTCTGCAATGGGATATCCATGTAAGTCTGTTGTCTATGCATGTGGGACTGCAGGTGTGGCCCATTTTTTACCTATTCAGAGATTTATAACCATTAATGTGAACCTGTCCCCTGATTTGTGGCCACTAAACCACCAGTATGCCTTTATGCAGCTAAGATGTATGGTTCCAAACGTGCCCATAGCATACTCACCCATCTCATCAGAAGAAAGTAAATGAAATTTAACATATTGACAAAAGAGTCCGGGACTCTTCTCCAGTGGCATGAGTGCATGTTGTGCCAAAGATGCAAGAAACATTACAACTCGCTTCACTGTGCATGCACTGCACATCAAGCACATAAGCAGTGACCCAAGGTGCAACATGTGGGCAATGTCACTGGAGAAGAGTCCTGGACTCTTCTCCCAGTATGTCTGAATTTTATTTTCATAATAGTTTTTCATTGTGGCGCGGATGGGTTAGCTATGGGCAAGTATGAGTGATTTAGTGGCTCCAAACCAGATGATAGTATCCCTTTAAAAGAAAGAAAAGTGGGTGCATGGACAGCACCATAATGTAAAACTGATGGTGACAGGAGGATAGTGAACCCTTTCTTATCTGTCTACAGATGGAGCAGTTATTCAGCTTGTGGGACAGCATGAAAACTTAATGTTTATTCATCAGGTTTTGAAGTCTCCCAGCTAAAGTAGAGGCTACAGAAGGCAGGCTCATATCTGATTATACTGAGACTTGTGAGTAGAGCATTGTGAAAGGGCCAGGCGGACTGTCCACTGGGAAAGAAAAGGAAGGAAAAGAGGAGCCTGAAGGAGTCTTACAATCTTGAGACAGTTCGACATATAAGGAACCTTTAATGAGAAGGGCTGCTCATTTAGTTAGTACTGTTCAGATTAGTGAGAACTTAAACCGCATTTTCATCTTTGAATAAAATTTAAAACTTAGATATAATTTACAGCAATAGTTTAAAAAAAAGCTGCAGTATTGTCCATCCCTGGACATTTAATAGACTATTGTCTATATGTATTCAATGGAGGATTGAAAAGTAGTCCTTCATCCTCTACAATATAAAATATTGGATGGACAATTGCATGAACAAGGTCTAATAAATGTAATGCATAATGAATCCTAACTGTGCAGAATGTTTCTATGTGATATTTCTTTTTGCGGGTTGTGTACATCTGATCGTTTTTCCACAAATCCTTATAGTTCATTCTATTGAAGCTATTGAAAGAGGTGGTCCACTTTGTACAATCACTTGATTTTAAAGGGGCTTTCCAGAATTAGAATATTGTTGACTTATCCTAAGGATAAGATATCAATATCTGATCATTGGGAACTGACTCCTGGCAACCCCATTGATCAGTTGTTTCAAGGGAAGGGGGTTCCTCAGTGACATCATGTTCACTGGTCATATGGCCTTTGTGCAGCTCAGTCCCATTCAAGTAAAAGGGCTTAGGTTGTAATACCAAGCACAGCCACTATACAATGTGTGGCACTCTGTCTGGAAAGCAATGAGGAGTCCACAGTGCTCATCAGAGCACCGCAGCCTCTTCTAACAGCTATTAAGTGGGGTGCTGGGTATTAGACTCCCACTGATTAAATATTGATAATCTATCCCAGGAGGAAATCAATATTCTACTCCCAGAAAACCCCTTTAAGATGTCCATACATATCAGAACACAGTTGGATGAACCTACTATTTTCAACAGAGCCGGCTGATAATGTAATGTGTATGGGGAGCACCCCCAAAATCATCGTCTGCATTGAGTTTCATCCCGAGAGATAAGACGCCCCCGGAGGTGTCCATCAGCAGCTTTCTCCTCTCTCCCCATCAATAACACATATGAAATGAGAATGTATGTGTATAGGGAAGTCAGGAGAGATAGCTGTCAGCCGACCGTTTTAGAAAGTTACTGTGGCAATTTGATCAGAAATTTAAAGGGGTTGTCCTACAATCAGTCATTTTTGCAAAAAGCACAGTACTCTCATGATTGGTTGTGTAAATAGATTGTGCCATGCCAAAGAAAACCTTACAATGAACTTACTGTGATTTTTATACTTTTTCTCTAGTATTTGCACCTTTCCTCGGCAAACAAACATCACGACTCAGGTTAGGCAGGGAAACTACAGTTCCCAGAAGACCCCTCCAGGTTCTCCTGGCTGCAAACTCCTCCAATATATGATGGACTTACCTCATATTGTATGCAGTGAGGAGGGGCCCAGGCAGCCCCCTGGGAAATTTCTCTGTAGGGTCTATGGCCAATCTGCCCCTGAGTGTCAGACTAACAGTGACTCGTTATATACGCTGCCCAACCCACATTGGTTATTAAGTGGGAGTATGAGAAACAATTACATATGTACGACCCAATGAGATTTTTGGAATATCCCTTTAAAACTATGATGCACACGACTGTATTTACAGCACACTGGGGTTAACGCACATGGGATCCCTTTAAGATGGTATAAGTGTTTGTCGTGACATAAGTTGCATTGCAGCAACTATGGCCCCCTTTTAGTGATATGGTGGTACCCAGGGTAGGAATGCCAGAGTGGTGTAGGGTGGCCTAATGTCCATTATAGGTGTTGAACTTGTCACAGGTGCTCCTACATGGATACACTGGAACCCCAGGCGTGGCCGTCTGCTGCAGCAAAAGGGGAGGTTAGTGAAGGGGATGATGAAATAAATTGAGTCCAGACCTTGTGATGAACTTGATAACAGCTTTACTTGAATAAACTTTCATCAGGAAACAATCTTTCAACTTTATCTTGGTTACCAGCAGGCTTTGGCTTAAATTCTGGCAGGCAAACACAGTCGGCACTGCTACATCTGTTACTCTCTGGCTCTGCTGTGCTGTCAGGATTAAACAGGAACTTTTCCTTTGCTGCATGCTGCAACTTAACTTTGTCATCTGGGTATAAATGTCCAGCTTATTCAATATAGATCAATGAAAAAGGATCTGAAATTCACAGTATAGTGTCCAGCAGTATTGATCCCCTTAAAACATAACTTTTACTAGTCAGGTTATAAAAAAGGTACCACAGTGGTGGTTCACCAGTGCATAAGTGAAAAAGACATACAACGATAATAATAGATGCAGGAATATGTCTGGGAGCTAGTCGTAAAGACTCCACTACGAGAGGGATGAGTGAACACAGGGCAGCAAAATGGGAGCAGTGGGTATGCCTATACTCTCCCTAAGCTCACCCTGGCTATAACCTCAGCCCAGGGACGTCCCCTTGTGGTGGAGACTCCCTGTCCTCGTTCCTGGGCTGACTGCCCTGCGTTTACCCTCCTCTTTACAATAAACAAAAGTTGCTCCACAGACCATAAGTAGGTGTGGTCATGTGTCCCTGGTGAAAAATTCTTACAGGGCCACTGGGATGGATAGGACCAATGAAGACCGATACAGTAAGGGTGAATTAGATCAATATCACCTATACCCTATAGAGCCGAGCCCGGGTGCAACAATCAATGCATTCCCAGGTTGGTTCTAAATGAAGCCCCAACGCGTTTCCCCTATCGCTAGGTTCATCAGGGGGCATATGTGGTCAGAGATACAACCATCACAGAAAGAAATGTATGGTCAAAGATACAACCATCACACAAGATAGGTTAAAGATACTTAAGATAAGGTGAGGCAACAGGACCAGAGACGCAGATGATGTTTAGGCATAGGACCAAGGGACCCATTTGATATGTCCCACCTGTAAGAAATAAAAATGCTCTCAGTTCATGTGCTAGACACAGTACAATGCATTTGTGTCCCCTATATCTCCTTCAAATCAGCACTTACTCAATGTCCCGTGCAGTCAGGAGGAAAGAGAGCCCACATGATACGGGCCAATACGTCACTTAGGGATCTGTGAGCAAGAAGTCAAGCATGGTGTGAAACACATTACATGCTACAGTGATGTAAATTTTCAATAGATGGTCCAGACTTACATTTGAGCTGCGTCCTGGTGTCGTCCTGTTCCTCCTCTCATTCACACACACTCCCGTTCCCCTAAGTAGCCACCCACCAGCTGTGTCTGATTCATGCTGATCAGTATGTGTTACTTCCGGCCTGAGAATCGTGTATACAGATCACGAGTCGTCCCTCATGTAGTTAGGTGTACATACCGGAGCATTCTGAGCCGGCCGGATCACATGGAACGCACTCGGAACTCACATCCGGTTGCGTGGAACGCATAGTTGCGTCACTTCCGGTCCGTACGGCGCCTCATTCAGGTGGAACGCATGGGGCAGTCACATCCTGTTCTATGGAACGCAGACTCACTCCCCATCCGTTCCATCAGGCGAATCGCTTATACTCAGCGCAGATATCGTCACATAAGAGGCAAGGCAGCACGATGCTCACTACATTAAACCAGTCACTTACATATAGCATAGTGCTTATTATTCTGGCGTTCTATTAGGGAAAGGGGGCGGGATCTGGGAGCTATTGATGATGCAGTATTGTACTTTTCACTAAAGGTGTATTACTATCATAAATAAAACACCTAAGGCACATTGGATAAGCAATGTGCAACCTGGATACTTTTAAGTAGTATCCTACTTCTTTTATCATGGCTATTGGTAAAATTACCGAAGTGACGCTATTTTTATAACTTTGTCATCTGGTCTGTCTCTGTCTTTCTTTATCCAGGGAACTATACTTCCTGACTTCTGAGGCTTGTAGCTTGGGCTTCCAGCTTATGGTGCTCTGCTGGCTTAGGCAGGGCTCGTCCGGCAGGGACGAGCTCCTGCAGCACAACTCCCTTGGTAGGGGGTAGAATTCACACTGACTTTCACTAACTAAACTCCCCCCCCCCTCTAGAGAAAGCTAGAATGGAAAGAAAGGCTCCATTCCAGACAAACTAGCTCTTCCAAAGCTGCCGACATCTCCTGGTGAATCAGACACATTACATCAAACATAACAGTTGCATAGAAATAAATATACACAATGTGCAGGACCTGGAATAAATACACATGATAACATATAAAAGAGGATAAAAATAAAATAAAAAATGTATGTATATAAAAAAAAATGATATGATCCTTCAGGCGGGCATAAACACCTCTAAGTTCTTTTATCGAGTATCTTAATTTGATTTTGTGCAAGCAGTGAAACAAAGGGACAATTGTATATGCAGAATTATTGGTTAAAATATGTTGTAAACTAAATATACCATACAGAAATATATATAATATAATTATGAATATATGAATTGGACCTCATACAGCAGGTGTGCCTCAAGGATATGAATTCTTATCTCGTCATGAATTATCCATGAAACAACCTTGTTCCCTTCAGACAGACATGTCTGAGGAAGCTAGTGTACTCCCCATAGATAAACCTATATCTTTAGCAATAACTTATAAAATATAATGTCCGTTCATATTCACAATTATTTTTTTTTATAAACTGAACTTGCCATGAACTCATCTTGGCCTCTTCAGCCACATAACAGAACTTTGGTTCAAGCTGATTTTATTCTTACAGGTAATGAGCATTCATTTTGGCTATAATATCATTAGATAATATTGTTACATATTTTCATCCGTGTACATCGGTGTGGTCAAACAGCGACCCATTAATTTCTATAGGTCCATGAAAACATCCAGATTTTTCTATTGTGGTCCGCATCACGGACAAGAATAGTCATTTCTTTTGATTGGAGTGTAATGAAGGTATGTGTATTTTACGAATCTGTTGCATGCAGACCAAAATATGGACAGGGCCATATGCAAATGGGTACAAAATATCAGTTACAACTGTATATTATCCAGCAGATTAAACATGTCCAAAATGAATTACGTGGTCAAAAATATGAGGTCATTAAAATACATCCCAGTTATGATTAGTGCTCCATTTATGACTTAGTAGCTTCAGTAACATCTACAGTGACGTACCCTCAGTAATTCACTAATAGCTTCTGTACAGAAATGTGCCATGATAAGACAGCCATTGAAATAAATTATGATTTCCTCCAAGAAATACCACAAATATCTTTAAGATTTCCTGTTCTGGACTAAAAATCAGCTCCCAGAGATTTAGGAATAATGTAAGCAGAGGTCTGTGTATCATCCATCATTGAGTTTAATCCAAAATGCATTAATGTCATTTAGTGGTGCAGTCCAGGAAGAGATTCAGATCTTAGTTTATTATATTAATTGAGATCAGTGATCTTCATACAGAGATTGTCCACTACATTCCTGAGCCCTCCATCTGAGATGATTTTCTGGATTTAATAGTCAAGAGTCCAAGACTGCAGTGGATAAGTTCTCTTCTGTCAGAGATTTAGGGCTCATTCAGAGGTCCGTAGTTCTAGGCCCGCATCCGTTCTGCTATTTTGCAGAGCCATTCATTTCAATGGAGCCGCAAAAGATGCGGATAGCACACCGCGCGCTGTCCGCATCTGTAGTTCCGTTCCGCAGCCCCGCGAAAAAGATAGAGCATGTTCTATTCTTGCCCGCAATCCCGGACAAGAATAGGCATTTCTATCATAGTGCCGGCCATGTGCAGACCTCAAAACAGTTACGGACATCTGAATGGACCATTAGCTGTATTTTACCTTCATTGTCATTCCATAGACTGTTGTAGCAGTTGATGGAATGAAAATAAAGGTAAAATACAGCTAAGGGTCCATTCAGACGTCCGTAAGTGTTTTGCGGTCCACACATGGCCGGCACTATGATAGAAATCCCTATTCTTGTCCGGGATTGTGGGCCTTTCATCTAAGCCCTCTTTCACAAGAGCGAGTTTTCAGTCCAGATGCAATGTGTGAAGTGAACGCATAGCATCCAGAATGAATCCTAACTCATTTATTTCATTGGGTCTGTGCACATGAGCCTCGTTTTTCAAGCATAATTTCCGTATTCAGGAAAACTCATTGCATGTTCTATATTGTATGTTTTTCATGCAGCTGTGGCTCCATAGAAGTGAATGGGGCATTGCACCAATCCATCCTCAACTCCACTAACTGGTTAATCCTCCTCTGCCTCTCCCCTCTGTCTGGCCTTTCACTGGTTACCCATTAATTCCCCATGCAGTAACAAATCTGGAGCATCTACTATCTTTTTATTATTATTTATAACTCTATGTTGTGCCATTCCTCTCTTATTCTTGCCAGAAACATATGAATTATCAACAGTCTGCAATAAGTTCCAGTTCACAATGAGTTTTTTCGCCTCAAAATCAGCTAAAAAAACCCTCAAAACAGCCTCCCATTCATTTTAATGAGAAGCAGCACTTGCTTTTTGCATGGACAAAAGAATCATTCATTTCTAACGGTAAATTGTTTTCCCTTAGTCCTAACAGCAGCACAGATGGGGTTAACCACCCCCCGTGGACTGGTAGGACCGGCAGAATTTTTAATGAGCCCAAGTAATAAACCAATAAAACACTTAAAACTCCCCTATAAAGGAGGGAATCACCCCCATCCCACTGTGTTATAGCAAGAAAAAAACTAGACTTACTAGGGTGGGATATTTGTGTGCTGCTGTTAGGACCTAGGGAAAACAAATTATCGTTAGAAATTAACGATTCCCTTACATCCTACCAGCAGCACAGATGGGGAGATAGCAACCGCAAGAAGAACCCCTGGGGAGGGCCATCATGCCTGGCAGAACCAAGTATAGTCTGCCCAAAGACTGAGTATTCAGCTAATCTGGCATCTAGTCTATAATGGGAGATGAATGTTGATTTAGAGCTCCAGGAGGTAGACTTGCAAATCATGTCGAGTGGAAGAAGACTCCTCTCGGAAAAAGAAGTATCTACGGCCCTGGTAGAATGGGCCTTTACAAACCCTGGAGGGTCTAGAGATTGGGAAACAAAGGATTCCCTAATAGCCTCCTTAATCCATCGACTGATGGATGGCTCAGATGCCTTATGGCCTTTAAACTTACCGGCAAACAGGATTAGAAATTTTTTATCTCTCCTGAACTCCTTTGATCTATCCATATAGATCTGGAGGCATCTCGAGACATCCAGAGGATGTCTAACAGGTTCCTCGGAGGAGGTAGAAGGTGTAGAAAGAACTGGGAGGGATATCACCTGGTTGATATTCTGGAACGAAGGAACCTAAAGTACAGGAGAAATCTTAGAAGGACCCGGTCTTGCAAAAAGAAGTTATAGGGCTCGTGCGCTGAGAGAGCCTGAAGCTCAGAGACCCTCTTGGCCAAAGTCACTGCAAGGAGAAAAACAAGTTTCCAAGTGACGAACTTTAAGTCCACCTTCTCCAAAGGCTCAAAGGGGGGAAGATGCTTTAATCTTTCAGCCTCCTTAAGGAACCATTTGATAAGTGGGTCCTGAGAAAAAGACTTGTTGAGGCAAGCTGAAATGGCTGAAACTTAAACCCTCAGAGTAGATAGAGCAAGGCCCTTGTCAAGGCCGTCTTGCAGGAACTGAAGGATGGCGGAGAGGGGCGGATCTGCAGACGCCACCTCCTTTGAGGTACACCAGGATGAGAATATCCTCATAATCCGTGAGTCGACTCTCTTGGTAGAATCCGCTCTTTAATGAGACAGCGTTCTCAGGACCGACTCTGAAAGCCCTTCTATTCTGGGAAGGGACTGATCAACCTCCAGGCTGTCAGGTTGAACCTGTGCAGATCTGAGCAGAGGTGAGTGTCCCACGACACCAGGGTCTGCTGAGGGGGGAGCCTCCAATATTGCCCTCGACTCATTTGGGTAAGCTGGGTAAAGCATGATCTCTTCGGCCAAAATTGTATGATGGCTATCACTGAGGCCTGATCCTGATGGACTTTCATTAATACCCTTGGAATCATGGAAAACGGAGGGAAGATGTAAGCTAGCCTGAACCTCCAGGAGGTTGTCTTCCCTGTAAAGGGAGCAAAACCTCTCCACCTTGGCATTAAACCTTGTTGCCATAGGATCCACCTCTGGCATCCCCCACTTGAGGACTATCTGCTTGAATAGCTCCGGATGTAAAGACCATTCCACTGTTGGAAGACCGCGGCTCAGCCAATCCGCTATCATATTGAGGGAGCCTCGAATGTGGATCGCAGATAAGTAGGAAAGGTTCGACTCTGCCCAATCCAGAATCACCCCTATCTCTGATAGGAGGGGAAGTGATCTTGTGCCTCCCTGCTTGTTGATGTAAAGTACCGCAGTCATATTGTCTGACTGGACTTTCACAGCTTTGCCCCGGATCTGAGGGGCGAAGTGAAGGAGGGCTAGTCGGATAGCTCGAATTTCGCAGAGATTGGATAAGAGAAGCCGCTGCTGAGGAGACCAGGTTCCCTGAACTGGAGAGGTGTCTAGGTGAGCGCCCCATCCTACTTGGGACGCATCTGTTGTCAATATGATTCAGGTTGGCTGGTTCATAGACTTCCCATCTAAAAGATGGAACCACCATCTGAGGGAATGCTGAGTTCGCCAAGGGAGCACAGAGAGTTCAGCCCGGCGGGGCAGCCATTCCATTTGGAGAGGACCTCCGACTGCAGCGGCCGGAGGTGCCATAGAGCCCAAGGGACTGCTTCCGCAGATGCTGACATGAGCCACCAACATCTTCATGAGAGTCCGAACTGGGATTCGCCGAGGAACGGATAGGAACTCTGCCGTGTTCTGTATTCAGGATCTTCTTTCTGGAGTCAACCGGAAAGACATCCCGACGGAGTCGATTATGAAGCCTAGATATCTTGCTGAAGTCGATGGGCTCACGTTCAACTTCTGCCAGTTGATGATCCACCCTAGGCGGAACAGAAAGGAGATCGCTACATGAAGATGGTGGGTCAGGACCGCTAGAGAAGAGGCTTTTAAAAGTCAATCGTCCAGATAAGGAATGATGGTCAGTCCTTGAAGTCTTAGAGCTGCCACCACAGAAACTACCACCTTGGTTAAAGTGTGGGGGGCAGAAGAAATGCCAAAAGAAAGGGTAACAAACTGAAGGTGTCTGATGACTCCCGAAACCTGGACCGTGATTCTGAGATATCTCCTGGAAGCAGGATGAATCGGGATGTGCAGATATGCATCATTGAGGTCCAGGGTTGCCATCACGTTCAGGGGATTGAGAACGTGAACCACTGACCTGATGGTTTCCATAGGAAACCTCACCTTCCTTATATATCGATTGAAATATCTCAGATCGATAATCATCCAAAGATCCCCTGACGCCTTGGGAACCAGAAATACTGTAGAGTAGATCCCTAAGCCCCGTTCCCCTGCCCGAACCTCCTTCAGAGCCCCCTTGTGGATGTAGTCCTGAATGTAAGTCTCCAGAACCAACTGCTTTGCGGCCTGTAAAAGTTTGATCCTGATGAACCTATCTGGAGGAAGAGAAATAAGATTGATTAAATACCCCTCAGAGATGACATTCAGGACCCAGGGATCCGAAATCTCTGGGATCCAAATGTCCTTGAAGTGGGAGAGACGACCCCCGATGGGAAGATGAGGTAGGGGAGTGGGGAAGTCTTCTGGTAGGATGGCAGGAGTAACGGGAATCATCCAAGAGCCTCGAGGAGGCCCGTAGTCAGGAGGTGGATATTTTATCCTTGGCTCCTTTACGAGAACGCCTCGAACCTCTTTGCTCTGCTGCCCAGTCCCTCCGGGCTCTTGACTGCTGGCCAGACCTTCCACCACAGTTCTATCTGCCCCGCCCTCGAAAGGACTGCAGGGGAAGACTCTTCCCCTTCTTAGGCTCAATTTACACGTCCGTGGTGTGTTGCCGGCACCCCTATAGAAATGCCTATTCTTGTCCGCAGCTACGGACAAGAATAGGACATGTTCTATCTTTTGCGGAGCTGCGGACCCGAAGATCGGGGCCGTGCTCCGCAAATGTAGATGCGGACAGCACACTGTGTGCTGTCCGCATCCATTCCGTCCCCATAGAAAATGAATGGGTCCACACCAGTTCCGCAAAATTGCGGACCCATTTGCGGACGTGTAAATGGAGTCTTATCCGACAGGCCTTCCATGATCTTATCTAGCTCCGAGCCGAACAAACGGTTGGGCTCAAAGGGAAGGCCACATAAAATATACTTAGAGGAGTTGTCAGCGACCCAAGGCTTAAAGGGACACTGACAGGGCCAATAAGCATATTGAGGTCTATATATGTCACTACAGGTCTTATAATGGGTATTACAATCATATAAGTATCCCCCCTGTCCACATTATACAAACAGTAAACTTGAAGTTTTATAACCTGCTCCAATGGTCTGCAATCTGCCCAAGGGGCGGCGTTTCACTTCTCTTGCGCCCAGCCAGCCTCCCCAACTGCCGATTTGAAGCGCCGCCCAGCTCATGAATATTCAGTTTGCTGGGCGGCTTCTGCGGTCCCCGCTCTGAAGCGCTGCGCTGAACAGTGCCCTGCGCATGCGCCGGATCTTGTGAAGTCGGGGACAGTAAGCGCCGCCCAGCGAAGTGAATATTGATGAGCTGGGCGGCGCTTAGTGTACCGGACTTCACAAGATCCAGGCACATGCGCCGGGCACTGTTAAGCGAAGCGCTTCAGAGCGGGGACCGCAGAAGCCGCCCAGCAAACTGAATATTCATGAGCTGGGCGACGCTTCAAATCGGCAGTTGGGGAGGCTGGCCGGGCGCAAGAGAAGTGAAACGCCGCCCCTTGGGCAGATTGCAGACCGTTGGAGCAGGTTATAAAACTTAAAGTTTACTGTTTGTATAATGTGGACAGGGGGGATACTTATATGATTGTAATACCCATTATAAGACCTGTAGTGACATATATAGACCTCAATATGCTTATTGGCCCTGTCAGTGTCCCTTTAAGCCACGAGGGCCTACGGGCCGCTGACACCAGGGCCGTGGATTTGGCCGCCAATTTCAGCTGCTGCTGTGTGGTATCACACAGGAAATCCATCGCCAGGTTAACAGTCTTGAAAGCCGCCAGAATCTGGTTTAGGTGAGACCGGAGGAATGTAGAGACTTCTGTAGCAGCAATGACCGTAGAAGCTGCAGCTGCCGTATAACTTCTCCAGAGAGTGCACTCCGCTCTCCTGTCAAGGGGATCCTGCAGACTAGACCCATCGTTTGCTGGAACCAGAGTGCGCTTGGACAATTTGGCAATAGCCAAGTCCACCTTGGGAATGGAACCCCATGATTCCACCAAGGGTTTAGCCATCTGAAACATGGTTCTAAATCTCTTGGTTAGAACCGGACCTTTCTCGGGTTTCTTCCACTCTATAAGCATGACAGAGAGGAGGGTCTCATCCGCTTTAAAGACACGAAGTGCCCGACCAGCGGAATCAGAGGGCTCCCCCCCGGTCAACATCATGGTCCCCCCACCTGATGGACTTAAGTAACTTTTGTGTCTTATCTGGAGGAAAGAAACACAAAGTAAGCTCCTCCTCATCCGAGGAGGAAGAAACTAAGGAGACCATGGAGGGTCTCTCTACCGGAGCCGAGGACTCCATAGGGGTCTGAGCAGGAAGCCTCTCATTCAGCAGGCTTACGACTCCTTTGATAGATCCATATACATAGGTCTTCACCTATTGATACATATCCTGCATCGTAGGTTCACTAGAAGGTTGGACCCCCGGACGGCAGCTGTCACACCTAGACTAGGGACAGCTATTCACCAAAAGAGTGCTACAATCAGGATAACTGTTTCCTCTTGGAACCTACCTTTCTGCCATCCGAATCCCACGGAGAAGACATCACTCTGGGAAAAAGAGACAAGTAAAACATTTGTAAATTACCTTTAAATGTTAAGGAGAAAGTTAAAAAAAAGGCAGGCCGGCGGAAGCTGAAAATGAGGATCCGAAGAATAAGACTCTGGGAGCTAGCTTGAAAAGCATGTGCAGCCAGAGACCGAACTGGTGCACAATGCTTCCTTAAATAGGGGAGGGGGTAGAACAGAAACCCCAGAGACAACAGAAAACTAGGTAAAAGTTTTTCCATCCCACAAGAAAACACTCCAAATCCTCCGGGAGGAGGAAGAACGGCAAGAGCAATGTAAAAATCCTATGCGAACGCGAAAGCGCGTCGCAAGGAAGCCCCGGCAGTGACGTCAGAGCACTCCGACGTCACTTCCGGAAGATGGTGGCACCCAGCGGCCGCAAGAAACCGGACCGAGGACGCCGCCAAATCCACAGCAGCAGCACCCAGCTGCGTGGATCCGGCAGCAGGTAAGCTGCCGGCCAGGTTGTTTAACAAACAAACAAAGGGCAACAGCCAGCAGAAACGAAAAAAAGATCCCCCTTAGAAGAGAAAAAGGGGGGATCACTGCCGAGTCCACCTGTCCGGGAGGACAGTAAAAAACACAGTGGGCTGGGGGTGATTCCCTCCTTTATAGGGGAGTTTTAAGGCCTCTTTCACACAGGCGAGATTTTCACGCGGGTGCAATGCGTGAGGTGAACGCATTGCACCCGCACTGAATCCGGACCTATTCATTTCTATGGGGCTGTGCACATGAGCGGAGATTTTCACGCATCACTTTTGCGTTACGTGAAAATTGCAGCATGTTCTATATTGTGCGTTTTTCACGCAACGCAGGCCCCATAGAAGTGAATGGGGCTGCGTGAAAATCGCAAGCATCCGCAAGCAAGTGCGGATGCGGTGCGATTTTCATGCACGGTTGCTAGGAGACGATCGGGATGGGGACCCGATCTTTATTATTTTCCCTTATAACATGGTTATAAGGGAAAATAATAGCATTCTGAATACAGAATGCTAGTACAATATTGCTGGAGGGGTTAAAAAAAATAAAAAAAATAATAATAATAATTTTACTCACCTTAATCCACTTAATCCGGCATCTCTTCTGTCTTCTTCTTTAAGGAATAAAGAACCTTTGATGACGTCACTGCGCTCATCACATGGTCCATCACACGATCCATCGCCATGGTAAAAGATCATGTGACGGACCATGTGATGAGCGTAGTGATGTCATCAAAGGTCCTATTCCTCAAAGAAGAAGACAGAAGAGATGCCGGCTGCGCGAACAAGTGGATTAAGGTGAGTTAAATTATTATAATTTTTTTTAACCCCTCCAGCCCTATTGTACTATGCATTCTGTATTCAGAATGCTATTATTTTCCTTTATAACGATGTTATAAGGGGAAATAATACAATCTACACATCCTTGAACCCAAACCTGAACTTCTGTGAAGAAGTTCGGGTCTGGGTACCACATTCAGTTTTTTATCACTCGCGTGCAAAACACATTGCACCCGCGTGATAAAAACGGAACAATGGAACTTTGGAAGGGAAGCAGCATGTACCAAGAGGAAGCATTCTGCGAAACGATCGTCGGGCGGCGGTTCCAGACCAGGGTCAGTAGGAATCTTTTTGCATTTGCACTTTAAACAGTCTTTTTTTCCCCCCCTCTTCCCTTGCAGTCTCCGCTTGATGTGGGTGGCATTCAGACTTACACTCCCTTAGATGTTCGGAGTGTTCATGTATGCTCTGGATGCCTTTATTGCTATATGTGCCCCACCTAGCTGATACTGCTTTACTGTGTATGGGGGGATACTAGTCCCTTAGTGGTTTGGAGCCTACTCGGTTTTTATACATTTATTGTAACACCGTTGTGCTCTCAGTATGCACTGTCCTTTGTATATGTTTTTTAACTGATATACCATCTTTTGTGTTGGATATCCAATAAAGAATATTTAATTAGAATTACTCTCTGTGTGGTTGCTCTCTGAGCTATATAGGTGTTAATACGAATAACTCCATGCGAGATATTTATGATAGAGTTGTTTTTGGTGTTTCATGTACTATTTTGGGCAAAGTCTGCAATGAATCTCTTTGGCGAAATGCACCAAAAATGCATTAAAAAAAAACAAGCAGAAAAAAAAACATGCGCAGATTCCAAGCTGAAATTTTTTTTCCGCAGATTTTCAAAATCCATTGCGTGAACATAAACGTTCAACAGAGGTTCATCTGAGTGCTGTCAGTTGGGATAGCACCCTGCACAGTCTGACACAATCCAATCAGTGCTGCCAGAATTAGACTGTGCAGGGACACACCCCAAACTGGTAACTCCCATTTGGACCTTCATTATAGACTACCAGCAATGTATTTATAACTTTCTTGCAGGAATAATAAAGGAGTGGCAGAACACAGTGTCATAAGAATAGATGTTTCAGAATGTTTATTATATAGGAATGCAAGTGGTTACTGAAACAGATATGTCAGAAACGGTGACAGAAACTCTTTAACATATGTCCTAGGGCAGGCATACGAAAAGCCTACAGCTATCAGCCTACAGCAGGGCATTTTGGGAGTTGTAGTTTTACAACAGCTGGAGGGCCACAGGTTGAGCATGCCTGTCCTAGGGGATATAACACTGGGAGAGTCACTTATAGAGATGGATTTGGGTATACTTGTAGATTGTAGATTAACAGCATGCAATGTCAATTAGCTGCTTCTAAGGCCACCAGGATATTGTCATGCATTAAACGAGGCATGGACTCGCAGGGCAGGGATGTAATACTACCACTTTTCAAAGCATTGGTGCGGCCTCATCTGGAATATGAAGGTCAGTTCTGGGCACCAGTCCATAGAAAGAATGCCCTGGAGATGGGAAAAGTACAGAGGAAAGCAACTAAACTGATAAGGGGCATGGAGGGTCTTAGTTATGAAGAAAGATTAAAAGAACTACATTTATTTAGTCTTGAGAAGAGACGTCTAAGGGGGGACATGATTAACCTATACAAATATATAAATGGGCCATACAAAAATTACGGTGAAAAGCTGTTCCATGTAAAATGCTCTCAAAAAGAGAAGGGGGCACTGCCTCCGACTGGAGAAGAAAAAGTTCAGTCTCCAGAAGTGTCAAAACTTCTTTACTATAAGAACTGTGAATCTGTGGAATAGACTACCTCAGGACGTGGTCACAGCAGGAACAGTGGGCAGTTTTAAGAATTCATCTAAACTCTTTTTAAAAGTAAATTACATTAATGCTTATGAAAACGTGTAGAAATCTGGGTCTCGCTTCCTGCTGGGATTCAAGTCCCCACCTATCCCTTGGTTATACTTGATGGACTTTTGTCTTTTTTTCAACCGTATTAACTATGTAACATTGCAGATTGTTTCACATACGCGGTACAGCCTTCTGGACAAAATTCTGTGTCGCAAATGTGAAAGCAGCCTTAGTAATAAAAGTAAGCAAGAATCCTGGTGCACATGCATGCCTTGTACCACATTTATTTTTTCAGACACTTTTTTCCTTCTGGCTTTAGGGCTGCGGCTCAGTGGGAAAGGGCTGTGGTTTATCTGAAAGAGACGTGCTCAAAGTTGCCATAATGTGCACCAACATTTTAAAGCAGAGTAGGTGATGTAAGTTTAGACAAAAGTGCGGAGCCATTTACCAAGTTTATCAACCAGCCTAAAACTACGGTAAGCTTGGCGTATCTTCAGACTGCCTGGTGAATAAATATTACAGAATTCGAAAATCCATTCCAAGAGCTGTCATTTTATGTCATGTATGTAAAGGGAACAGATTTCAAAAATTTTCGGACATGTCCTGAACTAGTGATTGGTGGGCTTTGGGTGATGAGATCCCCACCCACTGCTAAAACAAAGAGGGAGAAGCAGGCATGGGATTCAGCCAGTTCCCTCCAGTTGTCCAGATCCGGTTGTTAAAATTTCAACTGGATCAGTCGTGATCCGGTGCTCTGGCGGCGGCAGGGCAGCTGGAGATATGTGTGTCACGATTGTGACTGATCCAGACAGGTCTGGGAGGAGAAGGTCGCAGCGACTTGCTACTCGCGATAGCTTGTGAGTTTGCTCTGTGGTTCAGGGTATGTCATCAGGGTTTTGCCTTGTGAACCTTTTTGTCCTGACTGGGAGTTTGTAGGCATCCTTCTCAGGTGAGTCCTGTCTGCCACTCCCAGCTACTATATTAGTTTCAGTTTCACTTGCAGTCATTGCCAGATATAGTCCTTACTTCCAGTGTTATTCTGACCTTTGAAGGAGATCGTTTGATGGTATTGCTGTGGAGCTCTTGTCTGGCGTGGACTGTCGTTATTGGGATCACCTTCTCTGCTCGTGACTGGATAAGTCTATTCTCTGTTATAGATTGTTTGTTTGTTGCTGTCTTCCCCTGTTGTTCTCCTAGACATGAGTGATGGTGACTAGTGCTCCCATCTGCCTTTCCCCAGTCTAGTCTTGCTAGGGTGACTGAGGGTTTAGGCATCCTGCTCGCCGCACGGGTTCACACCCCGTCTAGGGTATCAGGGCAGACAGGTGCCAGCTTAGGGTTAGTCAGGGGTGGCCGTTCTATCTCCCATCCATAGATAAGGGTCCCCCTTCCCCTCCGTCTGGTACGACACGACGGCTGCTGGGATAGCGGTCGTGACAGTATATCTGGGCATTTAAAAAAAAAAAAAAAAAAAAAAGTGACATTTCTTTTTGTTTTTTTTGTTTTGCTTTGTATTTTTCTGTTCCACTATGGATCCGGTTACGGTTTTGGCAAAAGAATTACAGGGGTTATCCCTTGAAGTGGCAGGATTAAAAGCAATAGTGCAGCAGCAGCAGCAATCCTTGGGTCCCACCGTTGCTACGGGAAACCAAGGTACTCCTGAGCCAAAAGTGGTTTTACCTGAGGAGGGAGAGACCAATTTGTAACCTTCAGAGAAGCTTGTAAATTGTTCTTCAGGTTACGCCCTAGATCCTCTGGCGGCGAGGAACAACGGGTGGGCATTGTAATTTCTCTCCTGCAAGGAGATCCGCAGGCTTGGGCTTTCTCCCTACCATCAGACTCTCCAGCCTTACGATCAGTGGAGGAGTTTTTTGAAGCCCTGGGTCTTGTATATGATGACCCGGACAGGGTCTCACTGGCTGAGTCTAAGCTACGTGGACTTCGGCAAGAGAACCGGTCTGCTGAACTATATTGTTCCGAATTCCGTAGGTGGGCTACTGATACATTATGGAACGACTCGGCCCTTAGGAGTCAGTTCTGCCAGGGGTTGTCTGAAAAATTAAAAGAAGCGCTGGCGGTATACGAGGTCCCTGGGTCTCTTGAGGCTGCTATGTCTCTGTCTATTAGAGTTGACAGACGACTCAAGGAGAGACTATTAAACTCTACAGAGGCCTCTATAGGGCAGGGATCGGTTTGTTATGATCCAGTCGAACCAATGCAAATAGGCGTCACTAGACGGGTGAATCCTCCGAAGGTCCGCCATAGGTCTGAGGTTTGTTTTCGTTGTGGGGGGAGGGGTCATTTTGTAAAGGTATGTCCCTCAGAACCCAAGAGAACAAACAAAGGAGCCGCGGGAAAACTAGAGTCCCCAGATTGTGCGGAGGATAACAGTCTGGGTGTATTCGTTTCCTCCATACGCATGTCTCAGTTTTTGTTGTCCGCTACCGTTAAGGCTGGCAATAAGACTGAGATCTGTTCCGTCTTTTTGGACAGTGGGGCGGGGGTCAACTTGGTGGATTCACAGTTTGCTCAGGCTCTGGGTTTTACTCCAGAACCGGTACGCAGAACTATTCCTGTTTTTGCCATCGACTCCTCCCCTCTTACTCAGAGAGAGTTAACTCAGATCATCCATAACATCCATCTGCAGGTAGGGGACCTCCATAAAGAGCATATCTCTTGTTATGTCCTGGATGGTCTTCCGGCTCCTATGGTATTGGGGCTTCCCTGGCTGGTGACTCACAATCCAGTGGTGGATTGGCAGGCTGGGGAGATTGTGGAGTGGAGTGATCATTGTAAGGACAACTGCTTGAGTAGTAGGTGCTCTACACTCTCTGTAACATCTCTGCCTGCCTTTCTGTCAGATTTTATGGATGTGTTCTCTGAGAAGGGTTGTCAGGGGTTACCACCTCATCGTCCATATGATTGCCCAATTAACCTAGTACCTGGGGCAAAACTACCTAAAACCCGGTTATATAATCTTTCCGGCCCGGAGAGGAAGGCTATGCAAGATTATATCTCGGAGAGTTTGGCTAAGGGACACATCAGACCCTCTTCTTCACCTGTGGCTGCAGGGTTCTTTTTCGTTAAAAAGAAAGATGGGGGCCTGCGTCCTTGCCTGGATTTCCGGGAGTTAAACCGGATAACTATCCGAGATCCCTATCCTCTTCCTCTCATTCCCGACCTCTTTAATCAGGTTGCTGGTGCTAAATGGTTCTCCAAGATGGATCTCAGAGGAGCCTATAACCTGGTTCGCATCAAAGAGGGGGATGAGTGGAAGACGGCTTTTAATACTCCAGAAGGGCATTATGAAAATCTGGTTATGCCTTTTGGTCTTACTAATGCGCCTGCGGTGTTCCAACATTTTGTCAACGATATTTTTAGTCACCTTATCGGGAGATTTGTTGTGATATATCTTGATGACATCCTGGTTTATTCTCCAGATCTGGATACACATAAGATCCATGTGAGACAAGTGCTGCAGATATTAAGGGCCAACAAATTGTTTGCTAAATTAGAGAAATGTGTGTTCGCCGTAAAAGAACTGCCATTTCTGGGGTATGTGTTGTCAGATTCAGGTTTCCGCATGGATCCAGAGAAAGTCCGGGTGATTATGGACTGGGATCTGCCTGAGAACCTGAAGGCATTGCAACGCTTCCTGGGGTTTGCCAATTTTTATAGAAAGTTTATAAAGAACTATTCTTTGGTGGTCAAACCACTGACGGACATGACCCGAAAGGGATCCGATTTTTCCAAATGGTCACATGCAGCCAAAACTGCCTTTACATCTCTGAAGGAGAGATTCACCTCAGCCCCTATTCTCGTACAGCCAGATGTCTCGCTTCCTTTTATTGTAGAGGTTGACGCATCAGAGGTGGGGGTGGGAGCGGTACTATCTCAGGGCCCGTCCCCTGGTGAATGGCGTCCGTGTGCTTTCTTTTCGAAGAAATTGTCTACTGCAGAAAGGAACTATGATATTGGCAACAGGGAACTTTTGGCTATTAAGTTGGCTTTTGAGGAGTGGCGTCATTTTTTGGAGGGGGCGGTTCATCCCGTCACGGTGATTACTGATCACAAAAACTTATTATATCTGGAGTCTGCTAAACGTCTCACCCCTAGACAGGCTCGGTGGTCGTTATTTTTTACTAGGTTTAATTTTGTAATAACCTATCGCCCGGGGGCAAAAAATACTAAGGCGGATGCATTGTCTCGAAGTTTTCCTGGAGGGGGTGATGTTGATGTACCAGAGCCTATTTTGCAAAAGGGGGTGGTGGTCTCTGCATTACACTCAGGTTTAGAGGGGAGGGTGTTGGAAGCTCAGGGGGACGCCCCGGCCTCCTGCCCCTCGGGTAAACTGTTTGTGCCAGAAAATTTACACCTGGAGATACTAAAAGAACACCATAACTCCACACTGGCAGGACACCCAGGTAGTAGGACAACCTCTGAATTAGTGTCTCGTCGGTTCTGGTGGCCTAAGTGGCGCCAGGAGGTGTTGAATTTTGTGTCTGCATGTGCTACCTGTGCTCGTTCTAAGGTAGATCATACTCGTCCAGCAGGGCGTCTTTTACCTCTGGCCATCCCCAACAGGCCTTGGACGCACCTATCAATGGATTTCATTACGGATCTACCAGTATCAGCGGGGAAGACTGTTATTCTTGTAGTTGTTGACAGGTTCAGTAAAATGGTGCACTTTATTGCTCTTACCGCATTGCCTAATGCTAACACACTGGCTCAGGTTTTTATTGACCACATCGTCAAGCTTCACGGGGTCCCTTCCGATATTGTTTCGGATCGTGGTACCCAATTTGTTTCTAAATTTTGGAAAGCTTTTTGTTCTCGTTTAGGGGTTCATCTGTCGTTTTCTTCATCTTTCCATCCACAGTCCAACGGTCAGACTGAACGTACCAATCAAAACCTAGAGACATATTTGAGATTCTTTGTTTCAGAAAATCAGGAGGAGTGGTCATCTTATTTACCATTAGCCGAGTTTGCCATTAATAATCGTCGTCAAGAATCCACCGATAAGTCACCATTTTTTGGTGCGTATGGTTTCCATCCTCAGTTTTGTACGTTTAGTGAGGGGGGGCCGTCTGGGATTCCCGAGGAGGAACGATTTGCGTCTTCACTTTCATCAGTGTGGCAGAGTGTGCAAGAAAGTTTGAAGAGAATTGGTGGTAGATACAAACGTGTGGCTGATAAGAAGCGCTCTGAAGGTCCGGACCTTGGGGTGAATGACTTGGTGTGGTTGTCTACCAGAAATATCAAGTTGAAGGTTCCCTCGTGGAAATTAGGTCCGAGATTTATTGGTCCTTATAGGGTAATTAAGATCATTAACCCGGTGGCTTTTCGTCTGGAGCTACCTCAGACTCTAAGGATCCATAATGTCTTCCACAGATCTCTGCTTAAGAGATATGTAGAACCTCCTGAACCATTGCCATTACCGCCTCCACCGGTGGTTGTTGATGGCAGTCTGGAGTTTCAGGTAGAAAAGATTGTTGATTCACGATATGTTCGCCGCTCTCTTCAGTACCTGGTGCACTGGAAAGGTTATGGTTCCGAAGAGAGAATGTGGGTGCCAGCATCAGAGATAAAGGCGGACAGACTCATTCGGGCTTTTCATAGGTCCCATCCGGAGAGGCCTGGTCTTGAGGGTCCGGTGGCCCCTCGTAGAAAGGGGGGTACTGTCACGATTGTGACTGATCCAGACAGGTCTGGGAGGAGAAGGTCGCAGCGACTTGCTACTCGCGATAGCTTGTGAGTTTGCTCTGTGGTTCAGGGTATGTCATCAGGGTTTTGCCTTGTGAACATTTTTGTCCTGACTGGGAGTTTGTAGGCATCCTTCTCAGGTGAGTCCTGTCTGCCACTCCCAGCTACTATATTAGTTTCAGTTTCACTTGCAGTCATTGCCAGATATAGTCCTTACTTCCAGTGTTATTCTGACCTTTGAAGGAGATCGTTTGATGGTATTGCTGTGGAGCTCTTGTCTGGCGTGGACTGTCGTTATTGGGATCACCTTCTCTGCCCGTGACTGGATAAGTCTATTCTCTGTTATAGATTGTTTGTTTGTTGCTGTCTTCCCCTGTTGTTCTCCTAGACATGAGTGATGGTGACTAGTGCTCCCATCTGCCTTTCCCCAGTCTAGTCTTGCTAGGGTGACTGAGGGTTTAGGCATCCTGCTCGCCGCACGGGTTCACACCCCGTCTAGGGTATCAGGGCAGACAGGTGCCAGCTTAGGGTTAGTCAGGGGTGGCCGTTCTATCTCCCATCCATAGATAAGGGTCCCCCTTCCCTTCCGTCTGGTACGACACGACTGCTGCTGGGATAGCGGTCGTGACAATGTGCTTCCATTGCTTCATGCGCCGCTGTTTAGTTTAGCTCTTTAGTTGGGTGGTATGTGTGTGTAGTTTATATAGGGTGTATTTATGTATGTGTATCATGTATATGGTGTATTTATGTGTATCTGTGTTGCATATATATGGTGTATGTATATTTAAACAGGTGTTGCGACGCCGCGTGTCCGCCGCTGAGTAGGGAACCTGTTACAAATTTGAATCCCACCTCTGGGCTGAAGGGCTCAGTTCCTCACATGGGATATCGATGGGGGATGCAAGTGCATATGTGTGACACTGTACTGTTATTGCTGCGGCTTACCCCCCAAAAAATCAGCTGATGAGACAAGCCCTTCAAGTTGTTGGGACAATTTGGCTACATTACCCACCCCAAATGAAGAGGCACAGATGTTTTCCTTTTACATGCAAGGAACTGCAAATAATGAACTGCATCACGTACTTCAGAGGGGTAACGTGGTCACAGATCAAAAACAAATTCCTCAAATCAGGTGTACGATCCACTTCAAAGGGCACATGCCGTGTTATGGTGCTCCGGTATATTATAGAGCGCAAGGAATTCATAGTAAAGTACAATAATGTGAAGTATTTTGTGTAAACTGCTGCTACATGTGTAGTCAGTATGTGAATAAGTAATGTGAGGCTCTCTACTGGTCTTCAGGGTGATGCTGTCTGCGCATTTAACCGGTGGCACTGCAGGAGTAAAGTATTAAGAAGCTGTCGCCCTCCATTGTTTATTTGGTGACTTCCAGTACAATCATATGAACGTTATTGGCCAAAAATGAGCCTTCACCAGACACTGGACCATGTAACAAGGTTGGAGAGCATGGAGTCATCTTAATACATTATTGTGTGGGGTGAGTCTCATCTCCTGCACAGTAAGATTTTGGTGTGTCATTAAACTAAGGGGTACTTTCACACTAGCGCTAAAGTTTTCCGGTATTGAGTTCTGTCCTAGGGGCTCAATGCCGGAAAAAAACGCTTCAGTTTTGTCCTAATGCATTCAGAATGGAAAGCAATCCATTCAGTATGCATCAGGATGTCCTCAGTTCAGTCATGTTTACGTTTTTTGGCCAGAGAAAATACCGCAGCATGCTGCGGTATTTTCTCCGGCCAAAATTCCAGAACACTTGCCGGAATGCCGGCATTATTTTCCATTGAAATGTATTAATGCCGGATCCGGTACCAAGTGTTCCGGAAAAACGGATCTGGTTTTCCAGTCTGTGCATGCGCAGACCCTTAAAGCGAACCTTTCACCACATTTTCACTTTATAAACTATCAACAGTACCTTATAGATTATCTTGAGTGTGTAGTTATCCATGTTAGTCCCGCTCTCCTGCGCTGTTTATTCATAAAAAAATCTTCTTATAAAGTTCAAATTTCTTGCTCAAACAGTCAAGCAACAAGTCAAGGGGGTAGCCCTTCCCTCTCCTCTGGCCGTACCGCCCCTGCCCTAACGCCGCCTCTATGCCTTTTAATTGACAGCCGGCTCAGTCGCCGGGACGGCGCTTCTGAATCCTGCGCATGCGCCGTCCGCCTCCGCCGCTCGTTCCCGTCTTTCGGGCGTACACAAGCGCGACCATGTAACAGAATCGCGCATGCGCCGTATGCGATGCCTGCCTGTCTGCTCTCTCACTCCCGTGCGCGCGCTCCACTATCTTCAGGCTCCAAGTGCCCCACGTGATCACTGAAGTCTACAGTGATCACGTGGGGCACTTGGAGCCTGAAGATAGTGGAGCGCGCGCACGGGAGTGAGAGAGCAGACAGGCAGGCATCGCGTACGGCGCATGCGCGATTCTGTTACATGGTCGCGCTTGTGTACGCCCGAAAGACGGGAACGAGCGGCGGAGGCGGACGGCGCATGCGCAGGATTCAGAAGCGCCGTCCCGGCGACTGAGCCGGCTGTCAATTAAAAGGCATAGAGGCGGCGTTAGGGCAGGGGCGGTACGGCCAGAGGAGAGGGAAGGGCTACCCCCTTGACTTGTTGCTTGACTGTTTGAGCAAGAAATTTGAACTTTATAAGAAGATTTTTTATGAATAAACAGCGCAGGAGAGCGGGACTAACATGGATAACTACACACTCAAGATAATCTATAAGGTACTGTTGATAGTTTATAAAGTGAAAATGTGGTGAAAGGTTCGCTTTAAAAATGGGAAAAAATAAATAAATACCAGATCTGTTTTTCCGGATGACACCGGCGAGACGGATCCGGTATTTCAATGTATTTGTCAAAACGGATCCGCATCTGTATCCGGAAACAAATGGTATGCGTTTGCACACGGATTTCCGGATCCGGCAGGATTTCTCTAACGCTAGTGTGAAAGTACCCTTACTCTGAATTACAGGGGTTAACACAAGTAGGGTTTAAAGTAGGGTTCCAAAAGTGTTGGTGCCCCCAACAGAGACATCAAATGCCTCTCCTTCACCCTAAATCATGCTCCCTTGATGAAGGGTTAATATTGATATTGATTATCCATGGTGGTCTAGGATTATTATGGATTAGGCTCTATAATGCTTGCTGGTCTAGGGTGGCTTTTGATAACCTCAGATTTTTGTATCCTTGCTAGTGTTGGGCGCGAATATTCAAATAGCGAATATTAATTGCGAATATCGGCACTTCGAGAATTCGCAAATATTTAGAATATAGTGATATATACCGTATTTTTCGCCATATAAGACGCACTTTCCCCCCCCCCCAAAAGTGGGAGGAAAATAGCAGTGCGTCTTATACGGCGAATGCTACTGATTTTGCCTTGTTTTCAATGATACACCCGCCGCGATGCCGCGCGGCGGGTGTATCAGCTGTGAGGGAGGAGGGGCTGGGGGCCGGCATCTGCTTTTATAATGACAGCGGGGCCCGTGCAGTGACTATTCTACTACACGGGCCCCGCTCACTGTATAATTGTATCTCTAATAGTTAATGGTTACCGTATGTATATAATCGCATAAGGAGCGCTGTGTATTACCGGTACTTACAACTACAAGCGCTCGCCGAGAGGAGGGAGGAGGCAGGCCGGGAGGACGGGCGCTGGCAGTGTGAGTCATACGTCACGAGCCTGCGCCGCCCACTTTATGAATGAAGCAGGTGGCGTGGGCGCATGACAGTATGACTCACGCTGCCAGCGCCTGTCCTCCGGGCCTGCCTCCTCCCTCCTCTCGGCGAGCGCTTGTAGTTGTAAGTACCGGTAATACACAGTGCTCCTTATGCGATTATATACATACGGTAACCATTAACTATTAGAGATACAATTATACAGTGAGCGGGGCCCGTGTAGTAGAATACAGTCACTGCACGGGCCCCGCTGTCATTATAAAAGCAGATGCCGGCCCCCAGCCCGTGTATTGAGGGTCATTCACTACAGGGACACTTATGGAGGGGATCTGTGGATGACACATACCATAAGATGCTATATATGTGTCATCCACAGATCCCCCCCATAACTGTCACACACAGATCCTCATAACAGTGTCACCCACAGATCCCCATAAGTGTCACCCACAGATCCCCCATAAGTGTCACCCACAGATCCCCCATAAGTGTCACCCACAGATCCCCCATAAGTGTCACCCACAGATCCCCCATAAGTGTCACCCACAGATCCCCATAAGTGTCACCCACAGATCCCCCATAAGTGTCACCCACAGATCCCCCATAAGTGTCACCCACAGATCCCCCATAAGTGTCACCCACAGATCCCCCATAAGTGTCACCCACAGATCCCCCATAAGTGTCACCCACAGATCCCCCATAAGTGTCACCCACAGATCCCCCATAAGTGTCACCCACAGATCCCCCATAAGTGTCACCCACAGATCCCCCATAAGTGTCACCCACAGATCCCCCATAAGTGTCACCCACAGATCCCCCATAAGTGTCACCCACAGATCCCCCATAAGTGTCACCCACAGATCCCCCATAAGTGTCACCCACAGATCCCCCATAAGTGTCACCCACAGATCCCCCATAAGTGTCACCCACAGATCCCCCATAAGTGTCACCCACAGATCCCCCATAAGTGTCACCCACAGATCCCCCATAAGTGTCACCCACAGATCCCCCATAAGTGTCACCCACAGATCCCCCATAAGTGTCACCCACAGATCCCCCATAAGTGTCACCCACAGATCCCCCATAACAGTGCCATCCACAGATCCCCCATAACAGTGCCACCCACAGACCACAATTAGTTCAAAACCCACAAAAGCACACCTTTTGGTTCAAAATATTTTTTTTCTTATTTTCCTCCTCAAAAACCTAGGTGCGTCTTATAGGGCGAAAAATACGGTATTTGTCATTGCGAATATTCTAGATTTTTTTCCCATCAGTAACCTCCTTTCTTGCTTGTGGGCCAATGAGAAGGCTGCAATGTCTTTGTCTGAGCTTAGCAACATCCCTAGCAACCAATAGGAACGTTGCCCCTTACTATATAAGAACCTCTCCAGCAGCCATTTTCTGCAGTATTTTGTTTCAGTTCTGAGAGAGACCGCAGTGTCATTGCTGTGCTCTGTGCTTTCCTGTGTCATTGCATTAGTTAGATCGCTTATATATATATAATACAGATAGTCCGTGTAGGTTAGATAGTGATATAGTGTAGCTGATAGGTTCTGCTGTTCATACATACCTGCTACATACATAGTGCTGTATGTATGTATTGTATGTCACAAGTTCACAACAATGCGTAGTGCACCAATCACTCATAAGTAGTCAGACCTGTTAAAATGTGAAGTTGCACGTATTGCGCCAAAATATTCTCATCATTAGTGCCGGTTTTGCAATCGCGAATATATTGGAGCACTCTATCTGCATATAAAGCTATTGTATTGTTCTGCCGTGCCAACCATTTTCCCCAGTCTCAGGAAACTTCTAGCAGCTTGAAAAATTTAGCTATAGTGACCCACGCGAGCATTACGCGAATATTACATTGCCGATTTTTTTGCGATCAAGAAAATAATCTCGGATTCACGAATATATGGTGAATATTCTACCTAATATTTGCGAAATATCGCAAATTCGAATATTGCCCCTGCCGCTCATCACTAATCCTTGCCTGCACGGATCTGTGTGTTCAGTTCAGGGGGTGAAGGGCATAGGACTGAGACTAAGATAGGGCTCTACAGACATCACTGGAGCTTGGAGAAAAAGTAAAACACTGCTGGACATCACATATTAACCCGTGCCCTACCATAGATCACCTGGTACACTGAATTTAACTCCTTCATTGTCCTTGACCACCAGGGAAATGGGAATATACCCTTTTACTGACCTAAAATTACCAGGAAAGTAATCCCTCTACTTCCCTAGAGTAGTAGAGAAGCAGCTATTAATCCTCCACTATCCGCAACCACCAAGGAATCTGGCATGAAACCCTCCATTACCCTAGACCACCAGGGACAATAAGCATTAGTTCCTCCATTTCCCTAGGCCATCAAAAAAACGAAATTACTGTCTCTATTACCTTTTAACACCAGAGTGCTTACTATTAACCATTTAAAAGGAATCTGCCATCCTCTTTAGGCTACTTTGACACTAGCGTTTTCAATTCCGCTATTGAGATCAGTCATAGGATCTCAATAGCGGATGAAAACGCTTCAGTTTTGTCCCCATTCATTGTCAATGTGGACAAAACTGAACTGAACGAAACGGTGAGCACCAGAATTCCGTTCCGTTTGGTTGCGCTCCCATCGTGGACAGAATAACGCTCAAGCAGCGTTTTTCTGTCAGCGATGTGATGCGGAGTAAGACACACAATGCAAATCAATGGTGGCGGATCTGTTTTCTCTGACACAATAGAAAACGGATCCATCCCCCATTGACTTTCAATGGTGTTCAAGACGGATCCGTCATGGCTATATAAGACATAATACAACCTGATCCGTTCATAACGGATGCATGCGGTTGTGTCATTGTAACGGAAGCGTTTTTGCAGCTCCATGACGGATCTGCGAAAAACGCTAGTGAAAGTAACCTTATGCTGTCCTTTCTGTGGGCAGCATAAAGGGTTGACAGGGCGGCTGATATTAGCATTGTGTTACTTATCTCCCTACGCAGAGTAATGAAATCAGCATGTCCGTCACTGCTCTGTGCTCCTCTTAATTGCATGGAAGTTTCATTCATCTAGTATATTGCAGTATAATGTTCCTGATATCAGTACTCCCATCCCCCCCCCCCCCCCATGCCAGCTTTAGTCACTAAACAATGAAGTTTAATAAATTAAGAATTTCTGTAAAAATGTCTCTGTATTAACCCTCATCATAATTTTGCATTCTTAATTGGACACTTTGCTGGACCGGATCATACAGATGTAGTAATCTCTAGGGCACTATGCTATTAAGGGAGCTTTACACTATTTATCTAGTGAGCCTAACACTAACGGTGTGTATAGTGTAGAGCGCTGCATCTGTATGTGATTTTTATGTATTTTTTTGCATTACTCACTAGTACATTCACTGTTAAGAACTGCAACAGCCAGGTGTTCGTTTTTAGTGAATCCAAAAATATAATTTTCCATTTGCAGAGCATTTCTTGAGAAATGTGGTGAAATCACAGTATGCTCTAGAGGTGAAATATTTATGATGTTTCCGTGACTTCAATGGGAAAAACAATAAAGAGGAGCTGTCACCTCTCCTGACAAGTCTG